>NC_069499.1:1428386823-1428441823 GCF_027579735.1 Bombina bombina | reverse complement strand
GTCTTCCACACCAGCCAGCATCATAATCTACCTAATCCATCTACTGTTAGTAGTAGAATAAACAGGTAAATGAGGAGGAACATAAGAGATGAGAAGTTCAAATATTCTTTAAGAAAGGTGGCAACACAAAGTTTAAGAAAGTCATAAAAATAAGGATAGAAAGTAGAAGATAAAGTCTTAGTTCATCTAGAGAGAGAAAAATGACACCTTGAGGAGAAAACATTGTATAGTTATAATCTATAGCTCGGACATCTGAGACTCTTCTACATGATAATAAACAAAGCAAGGTAGCAAGTTTAGCAGTTAATTGTATTAAAGAAAGTAAATTATTGTCTGGCCAGTTAATGAAAATTTTTATCACTAAGTCAACGTCCCAAAAATAATTATTTTTTTTGGTTGAGGAGGTTTCTTAAGATGAATATCTTTCATTAACCTGCAAACAGTGGGATGTTGGCCAATGGGAATGTTAGAAGTAAAAGAATATCCAGCAGAAATAGCTGATCAAGCCACATTAATAGATATGTAGGCCATTCCAGCCTCAAATAATGAAGTAAGATAATTAATAACTTAATTTAGAGGGACTGTAATGGGATCCAGATTCCTGCTACTGCACCAGCTAGTCCACTTAGACCAGGGGGAAAAATAAATTTTTTTGGTTCCTGGGGCCCAGGAGTCCTGAAGGAGGAGTTTAGCTGGAGGGCAAGGATCCCTGAAATCATCCAGGCTATAAGACGGGGATGTCCTTAAAGAACAAGAATGTGAGGTTCTCTGTTTGGATTTAGTAGGATATTGTCTAGATCTAGAAGAGGTAGAAGCAATGGAAGTCTAGAAGAGCTTAAAAAAGCTCTAATGATTCCTCGGACAAATGAAATGGTCCAAGGAATCATTAAAAATGGAGGAAATGCATAAGCTCCAGACATTGGCAATTTCTGTAGAAAGGCATCTATTGCTAAAACTTTGGGTCTGGTCTACAACTAAAAAAGGGACGAAACTGAAAATTCAGATGAGAGGCAAAAAGGTTGATCCCAAAAGGACCCCTCAAAATTAAAATCTGATTGAAAATTGACTTGTTCAGGTGCCAGTCTCTGGAGAGAGATGAATAAATTTCTTGGTAAGGTCCGACAAAGTTTTTGAAATTTACAAAACTCTTCACTGCAAAAGAACCAGCTAAGATTTCTAGACAATTGATGTGGTTTCTGTTCTTTGGCTGACCATTTCCCTTCTGTAATATGAGGGCCAAATCTGGCTCCCCAACCAGATTTGCTGGCATCCGATTCTAAAATGATATCTGGGGCATTGCCGAAAATGGCTTTGCCAATCCGTGCTTCCATATTAGCTAGCCACCATTGAAGTTGCATCCTGACTTCTTCTGTGAGGGACATTTTGTGAAAATAAGAGAAACCTTGATGAAGATAATAAATATTCAATCCCTGAAAAGCTCGGTAATGATGAGGAGCCGGAAAAATCCCCTGAATTGACGAGGAAACCAACCCTATAATACGAGCCAGAGTTCGAATAGGAAATGATTCTCTGTTGAGAACATAAATAATTTAATTCTTGATATTATTTATTTTATCTGGGAAAATACTCGAAGTTGCATTCTTGGTATCTATTACAAATCCCAGATAAATCAGAGATTGTGAAGGAGATAAAATGGATTTCTTTAGATTTATAATAAAACCCAATTCTGTAGAAGAGAAACTGAAAGGTTTAAATATTGCAGAAGAGTAACAGGACTCTGATGCATGATCAAAATATCATCTAAAAAAATAGTTAGACGAATACCTCTTGTTCTGAGCCAAGCAATCACCCATTTTAAAACCATTGTAAAGGCCCAAATACAAACAGATTAACCAATCATTTTCCAGGAGACAATCTCTTAGAATGTGAATACCTTCCATTTTTAAATGGTTGTATTCTAAATGAAAATTTTGATCTCTTAGGTTTACCACAGGTTGAAAAGAACCTTTTTTCTTTTTTTACGATAAACATATTGCTTATGAAGGAGTCTGTTAAAAAGATGAGGCTTTTTCTATTGCCTGATTTTTTAACCGGTCCAGAATTTCTAATTTAAGATGGAAGAGATCTAAATGAGATAATTTTATGCAAATGGATTTTTTTGTTGTTGAAAAAGACCAGAAATAGCTTGAAGAATCCATGGATCTTGAGTTATAAAATGCCAGTTGTGAAGAAAGAGAGAAAGTTTGCCTACAATTCTTTGAGGACAAAAAATGTGTGTAAAGATAAATGGGAAAATTTACTTGGGAGAGATGTTCTGGGAAATAGGGAGCAAGGATTACTTCCTGGCCACGGTCTTGCTCTTAAAGGGAAAGTTAGCATGGGAAGTTGAGGGCCAGGAAAGCGGACCCTACCTTTCCCAGCCTTGTCAAAAAATGTATTAGGTTAATAAAAAAAAAATTCTGATGTTGGTTTTTATGTGCTTAGGCACTCTGAAGTCCAGGCAAGCATCATGGGAAATGTAGTTCTGAAACATCTGGAGTGCCAAGGTTCAAATGACCAGAATTATCATAAAATTTGGGCTTTTTGTTATAAGATCTTTCCTTTCTTTTGAAATGTTTTGAGTCCTCATAAGAGGATGAGGAGGAATTCATTTTGTTATCAAAATCATAAGTAAAAATATCTAACATTTTCATCAGATATTTCTTCAGAGTCATTATCAGATAAAAAGTCAGAAGACTCAGTTGTAGAAACTATGGCCTCTAGTTATCAAGCCGTCAACCGCAAATACGCTGGAATTCTGCAACGTATTTGTGGCGAGGCTGATTCGCTGTAGTTATCAAGCCCTACAGCCCAGCAAAAGTAGAATTTAGTGACGTAACATACGATCCGCCGGACTCAGTCCGACACAGATTGATGGTTACGTCACTACAGATGTTCCGAACGCAAGTTCGGCACAATCTGACTACTTTTGGTAGTTATCAAATACCTACCAGGTACGCTTGCCACTATTCCGGGCCAGCGTACCTGGTTTTCAATCCGCCGCCCTGGAGGCGGCGGATCCCATAGGAATCAATGGGAGTCTGACAGCAGCGAGAGCTCATGTTCGCTGCTGCCCGATATCCCATTGATTTCTATGGGAAGTGTCTGCACTTAACACCCTAACATGTACCCGAGTCTAAACACCCCTAATCTGCCCCCCCTACACCGCCGCCACCTACTTTATTCCTATTAACCCCTAAACCGCCACTCCCGGACCCCGCCGCCACTATAATAAACTTATTACCCCCTAAACAGCCGCTCCCAGACCCCGCTGCAACTATAATAAATATATTATCCCCTAAACCGCCGCTCCCGGACCCCACCGCCACCTACATTATACTTATTAACCCCTAATCTGCCGTCCCCTATACTGCCGCCACCTACATAAAGTTATTAACCCCTATCCTGCCGATCCCGGACCCCGCCACAAATAAATTAATTGTTTAACCCCTAAACCGCCGCACCCAGAGCCCTACGCCACCTACATTACATTTATTAACCCCTATCCTGCTCCCCTACACTGCTGCCACATTGATTAACCCCTAATCTACCCCCCTACACTGCTGCCACTATATTAAATGAATTAACCCCAAAACCTAAGTCTAACCCTAACCCTTACACCCCCTAACTTAAATATTATTTAAATTAATCTAAATAAATATTCCTATAATTAAATAAATTAATCCTATTTAAAAATAAATACTTTCCTATAAAATAAACCATAAAATAGCTACAATATAATTAATAATTACATTATAGCTATTTTAGGGTTTATTTTTATTTTACAGACAACTTTGTATTTATTTTAACTAGGTACAATAGTTAATAAATAGTTATTAACTATTTAATAACTACCTAGATAAAATAATTATAAAATTACCTGTAAAATAAATCCTAACCTAAGTTACAAATACACCTAACACTACACTATCAATAAATTAATTAAATAAATTAACTACAATGATCTAAAATAAAATAATAAAATTCCTTACCCTAAACTAAATTATAAATAGCCCTTAAAAGGGCCTTTTGCGGGGCATTGCCCCAAAGTAACCAGCTCTTTTACCAGCCCTTAAAAGGGCTTTTTGCGGGGCATTGCCCCAAAGTAATCAGCTCTTTTACCTGTAAAAAAAATAAATACAATACCCCCCCAACATTAAAACTCACCACCCACACACCCCTACTCTAAAACCCACCCAATCCCCCCTTAAAAAAACGTAACACTACCCCATTGAAGATCACCCTACCTTGAGCCGTGTTCACCCAGCCGGGCTGAACTCTTCATCCGATCCGGGCACTAGTGGTCCTCCAGGCGGGCAGAAGTCTTCATCCGATCGGGGCAGAAGAGGTCCTCCATCCAGCAGAAGTCTTCATCCAAGCGGCATCTTCTATCTTCATCCTTCCGGCGATGAGCGGCTCTATCTTGAAGACCTCCGGCGTGGAACATCCTCCTCGGCCGACGGACTAACGACGAATGACTGGTCCTTTAAATGACGTCATCCAAGATGGCGTCCCTCGAAGCCAATCGGAAATAAGGTAGGAAAAATCCGATTGGTTGATTTAATCAGCCAATCGGATTGAAGTTCAATCCAATTGGCTGATTGGATCAGCCAATAGAATTGACGTTGCAATTTTTCCTACCTTAATTCCGATTGGCTGATAGAATCCTATCAGCCAATCGGAATTCGAGGGACGCCATCTTGGATGACGTCATTTAAAGGACCAGTCATTCGTTGTTAGTCCGTCGGCCGAGGAGGATGTTCCGCGCCGGAGGTCTTCAAGATGGAGCCGCTTATCGCCGGAAGGATGAAGATAGAAGATGCCGCTTGGATGAAGACTTCTGCTGGATGGAGGACCTCTTCTGCCCGGCTGGAGGACCACTAGTGCCCGGATCGGATGAAGAGTTCGGCCCGGCTGGGTGAACACGGCTCAAGGTAGGTGATCTTCAATGGGGTAGTGTTAGGTTTTTTTAAGGGGGGATTGGGTGGGTTTTAGAGTAGGGGTGTGTGGGTGGTGGGTTGTAATGTTGGGGGGTATTGTATTTATTTTTTTTACAGGTAAAAGAGCTGATTACTTTGGGGCAATGGCCCGCAAAAAGCCCTTTTAAGGGCTGGTAAAAGAGCTGGTTACTTTGGGGCAATGCCCCGCAAAAGGCCCTTTTAAGGGCTATTTGTAATTTCGTTTAGGGTAGGGAATTGTATTATTTTGGGGGGCTTTTTATTTTATTAGGGGGCTTAGATTAGGTGTAATTAGATTAAACTTCTTGTAATATTTTTTATTTTTTGTAATTTAGTGTTTGTTTGTTTTTTGTAATATAGTTTAGTTTATTTAATGGTATTTTATTTTAGATCATTGTAGTTAATTTATTTAATTAATTTATTGATAGTGTAGTGTTAGGTGTATTTGTAACTTAGGTTAGGATTTATTTTACAGGTAATTTTATAATTATTTTATCTAGGTAGTTATTAAATAGTTAATAACTATTTAATAACTATTGTACCTAGTTAAAATAAATACAAAGTTGCCTGTAAAATAAAAATAAACCCTAAAATAGCTATAATGTAATTATTAATTATATTGTAGCTATCTTAGGGTTTATTTTATAGGTAAGTATTTATTTTTAAATAGGATTAATTTATTTAATTATAGGAATATTTATTTAGATTAATTTAAATAATATTTAAGTTAGGGAGGTGTTAGGGTTAGGGTTAGACCTAGGTTTTGAGGTTAATTCATTTAATATAGTGGCGGCAGTGTATGGTGGGTAGATTAGGGGTTAATCAATGTACTGTAGGTGGGGGCAGTGTAGGGGGGCAGGATAGGGATTAATAAATGTAATGTAGGTGACGGAGGGCTCCGGGTGCGGCGGTTTAGGGGTTAAACAATAAATTTATTTGCGGCGGGGGGCCGGGATCGGCAGGATAGGGGTTAATAACTTTATGTAGGTGGCGGCGGTATAGGGGGCGGCAGATTAGGGGTTAATAAGTATAATGTAGGTGGTGGTGGGGTCCGGGAGTGGCGGTTTAGGGGTTAATATATTTATTATAGTTGCGGCGGGGTCCGGGAGCGGCGGTTTAGGGGGTAATAAGTTTATTATAGTTGCGGCGGGGTCCGGGAGCGGTGGTTTAGGGGTTAATAAGTTTATTATAGTGGTGGCGGGGTCCGGGAGCGGCGGTTTAGGGGGTAATACGTTTATTTAGGTGCGGGGGGCTCCCGGAGCGGCGGTTTAGGGGTAAAACTGTATAGTTTAGTGTGGGTGTTTAGTGACAGGGTACCAAGAAAGCTGCGAAGAAGCCGATGAGCAGCGAGATCAATGACTGTTAGTTAACAACAGTCCGCTGCTCATCGCACCGTACTTGGTGCGCGGCTTCTTGACAGCTTTTTTGATAACTTTGGCGAACGTATTCAGGTCCGCGGCAGCGATGTTAGGTGAGCGTATTGGGGCCGTCGAATGCAGGTATGTAGATGGCTTGATACATAGGGGCCCATGTCTATGTCAGTTCTGCTTTTAAAATGTTTTTACCCTTGTTTATTTAATTCACATTCAGAATTTGAAATGTCTGATTAATTATGTTCAAGAAAAGCAGAATCAGACGTGCGTTAGATTTATTTCTCAGGAAAAAGACAAAAAGTTTGTCAGGAGATTTTGAAATATGTTTTTTTTTTTTAGTTGCTTTTTTATGAACAAGCGTTTGAGACTCCTTGCCAGAAGCAATAACAGTTTGCATTTGCTGTTGAATTTTATTTTTTAAAATTCTCCATAGAGGAGATTAAATTTTGCATAGTCTGTTCTGAATATTTCTTAGGAGAATCCTGAGACATAATAAAAAATTTAAATGATTCTAAAAATATAGTATCAAATATATTAAATACAGAATTTCAGAACACTAACAAATTATCAGTAAATAATTTGAATAATAGAGGCAATAAATAAGCTAAATATATAAGCCAAATATATGGGCAAAATGTTAGGAAACAGCTTTAAAACAGAGAATAACTATTAGTTTATCTATTGCAATAAAGTTGATAAATGATTTCAACTTGCAACACACAGAGAGCTGATCCGATGCAAGCTGTGAGGTAAGTATGAGGAGAGGAAGAAGGCGGAGAAGGGAGCATCATAAAGGCGGGAAAATTAAGCTTGCTACGTCATAACAGGGCAGAGGGGAAAAACAAAGTCAAAGTAAACAGAGAGAATCCGTAAAAGCAAAGATGCGCCAGATTGCAGCAAAAAGGTACCGATAGAGAAAAAAAAAACTAAAGGAAATGCATCGACATTAACAGAGAGAAAAAGGAACTATATAAGAAAATAAATATGGAAATTAAGCCACATAAAATAAATATTGATGCAAAGAAACCCAAAGGAATAGAGAAAACAAGGAAGGTAATTCAATAAAAAAATCACAGTACAATAAGTCACAAATATAATAATAAATTACACTTACCTGCTCGAGTAGCGAAGTGAAAAGAGGATGTTTCTTGAAGGATTGGACAGTTATTACATTGAATGTTAACCTATTGGTCATTTGTGATCTGACCATATTTACTGTATTGTGATTGGTTAATACATTTTCTGTTTATTTCTTATGCATGCTTTTAAGTGCTGTCTTGAGCAGTAAAGGAAAAGAATAGCAAATATGAATCTCTATTAAATATAAAAAATCCATAATTCTCAGATTTCTTAATTTCCTATTGACCACTGTAGCTATTAACAAGCAACATGTATTTAAACATGTTTATTTAATATTTATTTGATTTATTTATTACATGTAAAATTTGAAGTAAAAGCTTCTTGAATTTGTTGTTATTCACTGCTAAAACTCATTAGCTGATACCTACTTACTGCTTACATAATAACCTATGAATTTTAGAAAAGATTGATACTGCTGTATTAATTTTAGTTTACATCTAAACAGCTTTTATTTTTTCTTCTTTTTTTCAGGCAAAAATATGTAAATTCTACTGTTTCATATGGATGATATATTTTTTAGTACAATGTCCCTTAAAGGGGCATTAAACTGCTGAGTACAACTAAAGTTGCATGTATGCAACCCAAATATGTTCTTTATTTTAACCATTTACAAACCCAAGACAAACTGGTTTACTTTAGAGACAATCCTGGAGTCATTTGATAATCATCAAACTACTTTAGAAGTCATTTGCACATCTGATGACTTGTAAAGTCATCAGCTAAGGTAAAACAATTCTGGATGATGACTTCAGAATGATTATTAGATTACCTTACTGATTACTTCACAATCATAAACAGCCAGTGAATGCCTCTAGAGCAGGGATGGGGAACCTTGGCCCTCCTGATGTTTCAGAACTACATTAACCATGATGCTTAGGCATGCTGAAGTCCAGTTGAGCATCATGTGAAATGTAGTTCTGAAACATCTGGAGGCCAAGGTTCCCCATCCCTGCTCTAGAGTCATCTCATTTAAATATTTCGGCCTGTAGGCATACTTCATGATGGCTTCTGATGACTAGTCTGGAGTAATCGATTTCTTCAGAATGACTCCAGGAAGATTATCCTTTTTGACTAGGAAATGCTGGTAAGTGAAGCTCTGCATCTTCACATTGGGGGCCGCCATTTTGAAGTTTAATTATTCCCCCACAATGTGACAGAAGCAGTGCACTTTCACAGATCAGTGATATTGCTGTCTTTCTGACAAGCTGCATCAGCTTACTGTGCAATGTGCACCTCAGTTTAGTGTGCACAATACAGATCATGGGATGCATATTTTTACAGTGGCTGTCTGCATTGATTTATATTATTCTTGAAGCCCTTTTATTATTTGTTATGTACCTTTAAAACTGTATTAAATGTAAAGCTTCCTCTTTCTATTGTGCAAGTTAACCCAAAGTAGAAGGTGCATCTGTCAAAAAGTGATCTGTGAAAGTGCACTGCTTCTATGCAATAATACACCAGCTACAAGATATCGGCACCCAGTGTAAAGATGCAGAGCCAGTGTAAAGATGCAGAGCTTTACCAACTGGCTTCTGTATTGGGTTAAAATAAGCAAATGGCTTTAAAGAGAGCTGCAGATACAAGGGGAAAAATAACAGCATAATGAGTAGTAAACATGCTACTATAGTTGTACCCAGCAGTTTAATATGCATTTAATGGATATTTCTGTTTTAGAACAGTTTTATTAGCTCACCAGTGAAACTGACTGATACATTAGCTGTCAAGCTAAGCAGATATTTTTAAAGAGTCTTACAGGCCCATTTATCAAAGGGCTTGCGGACCTGATCCGACACTGCGGATCAGGTCCGCAAGACCTCACTAAATGCGGAGAGCAATACGCTCTCCGCATTTAACATTGCACCAGCAGCTCACAAGAGCTGCTGGTGCAACGCCGCCCCCTGCTGACTCGCGGCCAATCGGCCGCCAGCAGGGAGCTGTCAATCAACCCGATCGTATTCGATCGGGTTGATGTCCGGCGATTCCTGTCCGCCTGTTCAGAGCAGGCGGACAGGGTTATGGAGCAGCGGTCTTTAGACCGCTGCTTCATAAGTTGTGTTTCTGGCGAGTCTGAAGACTCGCCAGAAACACGGCCCTTCAAGCTCCATACGGAGCTTGATAAATGGGCCTGATAAAATCCAATTTTTTTCTTTCATGGTTCAGATAGAACATACAATTGTAAACAACTTCCCAATTTACTTCTATTATCAAATTCTTTGTTTTCTTGTTATCCTTTGTTGAAAAGCAGGAGGGTAACTTCAGGAGTGTGCACGCGTCTGCAACATTATATAGCAGCAGTCCTGAAACAAATCTGATAATAGAAGTAAATTGAAACCTTTTTTAAAAATTGTATTCTATATCTGAATCATGAAAGAAAAATTGTTGAGTTTCATGTTCCTTTAAATTGTGCCCTGTTTAGGTGTCCTAGACACTAGAGCTTAGAAAAACTCTACTCAAGGACAAAATGCAGCAGTTTAGTAGGAAGCAAATAATTAGCTGCAAGAGCCAAGACCATGAGGCCGATTTATCAAGCCCCGTATGCATCTGTTTCCGCGCAAGCCTTTAGGCTCACCGGAAACAGGAGTTAAGAAGCAGCGGTCATAAGACCGATGCTCCTTAAGTCGTCCGCCACCTCTGAGGACGCGGACAACAATCAGCCGATCGGATACGATCGGGTTGATTGACACCTCCTGCTAGCGGCCAATTGGCCGCGAATATGCAGGGGGCGGCATTACACAAGCATTTCACGAGAAATGCTTGTGCTATGATAAATTCCGACAGCGTATGCTGTTGGCATTTATCGATGTGCGGCATACATGATTTGCTGCAGCGGATGATGTCCGCTCGTACTATGATAAATCGGCCCCCTAATGTAAACATTATACCGAAAGTAGAAATAATATTTCCAAAAGCTGAAGAAATCTACTGTATGATTAAATAAATTTGTATTTGTAAGAATGAAACCAACCGTGTGGTATGCCTAAAGCTTACTACCTACGGTTTTTACTCACTAAATAACAAACCTTGACATTTTGTCAAATATGCAATGAAAAGAGACAAGTGCACAATGTTTGCACATGAGTGAACATGCAACGTAAGAAATTATTCACATATACCTCAGATTATTTACTTTATATCATAACATCACAACCTGCGACATTAACATATATACACAGGTGCAGATTTTATTCCAGTTGCAGAGTCTTTCTTTTTCTATAAATGTCGCTATTAAAATCTTAAAATTTTTTTTTGTTAAAGGGATATGAAATCCAAATGTTTTCTTTTATGATTCAGATAGAGCATGCACTTTTAAGCAACATTCTAATTTACTCAGATTAAAAAAAAAATATTGGTTCTCTTGGTATCTTTATTTGATAAGGCAGGAATATAATCTTAGGAGCCAGACCATTTTTGGTTTAGCACCCTGGGTAACGCTTGCTGATTGGTGCTAAACCAAAAATGGGCTGTCTCCTACGCTTACATTCCGGCTTTTCAAATACAGATACAAAGAGAATGAAGAAAAATTGATAATAGGAGTATATTAGAACCATGAAAGATAAAAATCTGGGTTTCATATCCCTTTAACAAATACTGTGATGAGCTTTTTAAAATGTAGTCCATCTGGGCGGCTTTTTTTTCTTTTCTTTTAGAATATATTGTGTCAGTAGTTTGTTGCTTTTTAATGCTGTCCCATTTGCCTTGTATTTCTTCCAAACACAGGCAAGGGAAGTAAGGAGGAGTCATGTGTTCCTGCTAGACAACCAGGGATCATTGAATTGTAATAAAATGTATTTATAAAACACCTGTAGGGGTAGGAAGGCAACATGCTATAAAACTACCCCTTAAAACTGCTGTACAGATCTAGCAGACCCAGTTTTCTTTAAAGTAGACATGTGCGTTTCGTTTTGGCCGAATTTCGATTTCGGACTAATTTTGCCGATTCGGAGATTCGAATGCATCCAAATTTCCAAATCGGCACCATAACTAAAATCCCAAAAAATTCTGAAAATAAATAATTAATTTTCCAAATTTTCGGATCCATTCTTTATTCATATTCGGATTTTTTCATTGTTCTAATCTAAACGGCAGATCGCCGACACTAACTAAATCACTAAATTATCCTATTAACCCCTAAACCGCAGTTCCCCAACAATGCTGACACAAACTAAACCTATTATACCCTAAACCGCAGTTCCCAAACATCGCCAACACTAACTAAACCTATTAACCCCTAAACCGCAGTTCCCAAACATCGTCCACACTAACTAAACCTATTAACCCCTAAACCGCCGTACACCCCGATTGCAACAACCTAAATTAAACTATATTAACCCCTAAACCTAACACCCCCTAACTTTAACATCATTAAAATAAACCTAAATTAAAGTTACAATTATTAACTACCTATTTAAAAATAAATACAAACTTACCTGTGAAATAAAAATAAAACCTAAGCTTACACTAAAACCTAACATTACAAAAATAAAAAACCTAACATTACAAAAATAAATTAAAAAAAAAATGTATCCAAAATAATAAAAATTATTCCTATTCTATTACCCCGTTTAAAAAAACAACAAAAAAATCCAAAATAAAAAAAAACCCTAATCTATAATAAACTACCAAGGGCCCTTAAAAGGGCCTTTTGTAAGGCATTGCCCTAAATTAACAGCTCTTTTGCAAAAAAATAAAAACAAACACCCTGTAACATTGCAAACCCCCACGCCCCCAAAATATAAAAACCTAACTAAAAAACCTAATCTACCCATTGCCCTGAAAAGGGAATTTGTATGGGCATTGCCCTTAAAAGGGCATTCAGCTCTTTTACTGCCCTTTAAAAGGACATTCAGCTCTTTTTTGGCCCATTAAAAGCCCTAATCTAAAAAAAAAGCCACCCCAAAAAAACATAAAAAACCTAACACTAACCCCAAAATCGCTACTCACAGTTGCTGAAGTCCGGCAAAAGATCTTCATCCCAGCGGCGAAAGATCTTCATCCCAGAGGCGCAGCATCTTCATCCATTGCGAGACCAGCATCTTCTTCATCCCTTCGGAGGCGGAGGTCCATCGGTCCGATGTGAAGGTCCTCTTCATGCGATCGTCCTCTGCACACTGAGGATTCAATATATTGGGGTACTGTTGCATTCCTTTTGGCTGAAAAATTAAAATCAGCCAATAGGAACTAGAGCTGCTTAAATCCTATTGACTGATTTAAACAGCCAATAGGATTTAAGCAGCTCTAATTCCTATTGGCTGATTTTTTATTTTTTTTTAAACTTAACTAATTTGCCGAAACAAAATTATTTATTTAACTAATGAAAATGAAATTAAACAAATTTTTAGGGTTGTGTCTGTCTACTTTAAAGGGGCATGAGAGTGATTTTTATTTTAAATAATGAATAATGAAATTCCAAATTTGTATGCCTTCCTGTAGGACATATTTAGGTATGAAACCTGAGAGTGCATGCTGACTGAGTGGTGATGTCACCAGCCTGATCGGTGCAAAGCGGCCAATTTATCAATGTCTGTCCGACAAAATACGTTGTACCAGAACTGCTTGTGCAATGCCGCCCCCTGCAGATTTGCGGCCGCTAGCAGGGGGTGTCAATCAGCCCGATCGTATAGGATCGGGCGGATTGATGTCCGCAGCCTCAGAGCAGGTGGGCCAGTTATGGAGCAGCGGTCTTAAGACTGCTGCTTCATATCTGCTGTTTCCGGCAAGCCTGAAGGCTCACGTGGAAACAAGGGCATTGAGCTCCATACAGAGCTTGATAATTTGGCCCCTTAGTATTGAAGTGCAAAGTAACAGGAAAAGAAAATATAATTTTAGGAGAGGAAGAACATTTGGTATGGCTTAATTCAGCTTCCCCACCTGAATTAAGCCTTGTCTTTTACTGGACGTGTTAGCCAACTTTGTAGGAGATGACCTTTTTGTCTACAATATAAACATAACCCCATATACCGTCTTTTAGTCGAGTTAGATAGGTGAAGAGACTCAACCTACATAGGTTCCTCTGTCTTATCATCGGGTGAGATGGAATCTGAGGATGACTGAAGTCACTAGGGTCTGTTAATTTGAAAGATCTCTCATGTTCCTGAATTCTTTCTAGATGTTGGTTGTCAAGATACGCATCTCAATGTAAGAATTAAGTGATTCAGGAATCTCTCGATACACATTCATCCTTCAGACGGTCAGATAACCCCTTCCAAAAGTAGCTTTTAGTGCTCTCTCGTCCAAACCAGTCTCAGCAGCTAGGGTCCGAAAATCGATGGCATATTGGGATACTGGGAGATTTCCCTGTTGAAGTTCCAGGATAGATAATTCAGCAGTGACTGATCTACCAGGTTTATCAAAAACACTACTTATGGCAAAAAGAAAAGTCTCAAAGTTGTTTAGTACTGGATCGTCTTTTTCAATTAGGGGTTATAATTAGGTCAGAGCCTTGCCTTTCAGAAGAGAGATTATGAAGGAGACCTTAGTTGAGGAAATTAAAAACACTGAAGGATTACATCTGAAGTGTAGCAGACATTGGTTGAGGAAAACTCTGCAGGTCTCTGGATCACCATCAAATTTCTCTTGCAAAGGGAGTTTCAGGGATGTAGACTCTGTACTGGAGACAGTCTATCTTACTGGTGGTACAGGAACAAAAGTAGAAACCACAGATGAAGTGAGTTTTTGAGATAGGTTCTGGAACATAGCAGTTACTTGATCCAACTTGGAATCCAAATGTTGTAATTGTGCAGCATGAGCTCCAAGCAATTGACCTTGATAAGTTACAGCTTTAACCACCTCTTCTAGGCTAGTCATGGCCCTAGTATTCTGTTAGGATCCTTCAGATATTTCACTATCAAACCAATCCTGGCCAGTAGTTTTGTTATCCCAGCATCAAGTGGAGTAATAACAAAAAATCTTTGGGATAGTAGTGATAGAACCCAGGAGGAAGATGACTGAGCACCAGGAGAATAGCAAGGAGCTAAGTATCAGAAATTGGCCGCTAGTAGGGGGTGTCAATCAGCCCGATCGTATAGGATCGGGTGGATTGCAGACCGCAGCCTCAGAGGCGGCGGACCAGTTAAGGAGCAGCAGTCTTAAGACAGCTGCTTTATAACTGCTGTATCCGGCGAGCCTAGAGGCTTGTGCGGAAACTGGGGAATGAAGCTCCATTCAGAGCTTGATAATTCGGCCCCATAGACTGGACCTGTGCATGTTCTTCAATTCTTACTTACATATGCTCTATGAAACGGAATACAATTTTAGAGTTAAGATAGTGCTAAAATGAAACAATATTGCTACAAAGCTTAAATCTATTACTTAAAAAAAATGTGTGTGTATGTATATGTGTGTGTGTGTGTATGTATATATATATATATATATATATATATATACACAGTGGATATATCATCTTCTTAAGTGGGAGAACTTGCACAATTGGTGGCTGACTAAATACCTTTTTGCCCCACTGTATATACAATATATATATATATTCATTTTAAAATGATTCTACCTTTTATTTCTTTTCTTAACTTTATTTGTAAAGAGTCCATTACTTCCTGCCATAAGGGGACTGTGGTCTCTACATAAAGGCAAAGAAATAGCTGATTTTAAAGTGTTGCTAGGAGATATCTGCTCTTTGAGCAAGAAAAAAGTTGTTTGCTTTTTTTTTAGCACAATCCGGGCCAGATTACAAGTGGCATGCTATTTAGCACTTTCTGTCAAGCACAAACACTGCTGGAAGTAAACTTTTATTTAAAAATATAAGAACATTTTCCCTTATGTGAAGAACATTGGAATGTAAAATATTTACTATGAATACACAGTAAAACACATTTATTAAATATTAAAATGGAATAATTTTTTTTTGTTTTTGTTTAAAGGTATTTAACTTGAGAGGACTCCAAAGTGTGTTTATGTAGGTTTATGTGTGTATATATTTTATTTATATATATATATATATATATATATATATATATATATATATATATATATATATATATATATATATATATATACACATACACACATACAGTATCTCACAAAAGGGAGTACACCCCTCACATTTTTGTTAGTATTTTATTATATCTTTTTATGTGACAACACTGAAGAAATGACACTTTGCTACAATGTAACGTAGTGAGTGTACAGCCTGTATAACAGTGTACATTTACTGTCCCCTCAAAATAACTCAACACACAGCGATTAATGTCTAAACCATTGGCTACAAAATTGAGTACACCCCTAAGTGAAAATGTCTAAATTGGGTCCAAAATGTCAATATTTTGTGTGGCCACCATTATTTTCCAGCACTGCCTTAACCCTCTTGGGCATGGAGTTCACCAGAGCTTCACAGGTTGCCACTGGAGTCCTCTTCCACTCCTCTATGACAACATCACGGAACTGGTGGATGTTAGAGACCTTGTGCTCCCCCACCTTCCATTTGAGGATGCCCCACAGATACTCAATAGGGTTTAGGTCTGGAGACATGCTTGGCCAGTCCATCACCTTTACCCTCAGTTTCATTAGCAAGGCAGTGGTCGTCTTGAAGGTGTGTTTGGGGTCGTTATCATGTTGGAATACTGCCCTGAGGCTCAGTCTTCAAAGGGAGGGGATCATGCTCTGCTTCAGTATGTCACAGTATATGTTGGCATTCATGGTTCCCTCAATGAACTGTAAACTCCCCAGTTTGGGCCGCACTTATGCAGGCCCATACCATGACACTCCCACCACCATGCTTGACTGTAGGTAAGACACACTTGTCTTTGTACTCCTCAGCTGGTTGCTGCCACACACGCTTGACACCATCTTAACCAAATACGTTTATCTTTGTATCATCGGACCACAGTTCATGGTTCCGGTAATCCATGTCCTTAGTCTGCTTGTCTTCAGCAAACTGTTTGCGGGCTTTCTTGTGCATCATCTTTAGAAGAGGCTTCCTTCTTGGATGACAGCCATGCAGACCAATTTGATGCAGTATGCAACGTATGGTCTGAGCACTGACAGGCTGACCCTCCCACCCCTTCAACCTCTGCAGCACTGCTAGCAGCACTCATACGTCTATTTCCCAAAGACAACCTCTGAATATGACGCTGAGCACGTGCACTCAACTTCTTTGGTTTACCATGGCGAAGCCTGTTCTGAGTGGAACCTTTCCTGTGAAACCGATGTATGGTCTTGCCCACTGTGCTGCAGCTCAGTTTCAGGGTCTTAGCAATCTTCTTATAGCCTAGGCCATCTTTATGTAGAGCAACAATTCTTTTTTTCAGATTCTGAGAGAGTTCTTTGCCATGAGGTGGCGGAAGTGTCATGGTCTGGGCCTACATGAGTGCTGACGGCACTGGGGAGCTACAGTTTATTGAGGGAACAATGAATGCCAACATGTACTGTGACATACTGAAGCAGAGCATGATCCCCTCCCTTCGGAGACTGGGCTGCAGGGTAGTATTCCAACATGATAACGACCCCAAACACACCTCCAAGATGACCACTGCCTTGCTAAAGAAGCTGAGGGTAAAGGTGATAGACTGGCCAAGCATGTCTCCAGACCTAAACCCTATTGAGCATGTCTCCAGACCTAAACCCTATTGAGCATGATAAAAATAAATGTTGAAAAACCTATGAAAAAGAGAGAAGAGTCTTTTTTGTTTACCTATATACTGTATGTATATATATATATATATATATATATATATATATATATATATATATATATATATATATATAATGTAGGCCTTTCTATTCAACCCCCTTGTGATATACCATATACCTTTTAAACCCTTAAAATGATTTTTATGAATATTTATATGAACAATTTTTACTAGAAAGTGTATATTTGAGTGCTAAAAATTACCCTTATATGAACAAAACAGAAAGTGTTTAAAAATCCAATAATAGTGTTATAATCTTGAGTCCAGTGCAGCTTCACAGGGTGATGTATTCTATTCACCGCTAGACAAACACTACAAAACAAAAGAGAAGCGCAGCTTCGACTCAAGTGAAATTTATTACAAGAAAATAAGTGAGCACACAAAAAACTCACTAGATAATAAAAGCATATAAGCATCCTCCTCCAAGTCTGCTTCAAAGGTAGCTGTTACCAGAATCACTGTACGTCCAGGTTCCAATAGTAAGGTCCTGTTTGTATGATTTGTCTCCCTCCGAAGCAGCCGAAAGTGCCCAAGAAGCTGTCGTCAGAGGTTTGTAATTTCTATGCGTGTTTCATTTACATGATGAGTAAACGTTGTCAAGAGAAAGTACATTTGTGTATACTGCTAGCCCCCATATACATACTTAATTATTAATAAACCTGTGTCGTGGTACGGTTCATTACTCCCTGCCTCCTATAAGGGTATACACCAATCAACTCCAACTCATTGCTCTGTCCCCATTGTTACAATGGATAATCCACTCCACGCTAAATTACGTTTCAACATGCAAAAGGTTCCATTACACAATGAGAGTTCAACCCTTGTTGTAGCATATTATGAGACTCTACATGTGTATTATGTGTACCTGGAGAGGGGATATTTATAGATAAGGGGGCCAACCTTATTAATATATAAGATCTAAATCACTGTTTTTGACAATATTATCCCTACTGTTACGAAGGGAATTAATCCCTAAACTGAAACTTAAAAGTAATTATTAAATTTCAGATACAAAAAAAAAAGAAGAAAATATATATTGTTCAAGAAGTATCTTATATTAACTTCCACAGAGTAAATTGTATAAAATCCTAATGAATAAAATCCAAAAACCATGTGACTATAGTATGTATATGGGGTAATAAATAAATCTCACTTGAGTCGGAGCTGTTTTTTTTAATGTATTTGTTATGTTTAGTGCAACTTTTATTTTAGCCCTAACCCTTTATGTGAGGTCTTCAGTTGCGCTAACCCGATGAGCACAAATTTAGATTGTGTTTGGCAGTTCACGTTTACTTTCAATTTGTAATACGCACGCTAGTTAGCACGGTCTTGATATTGCAATATCGGGACAGTGCTAACGTTAGTGTGCCACTTGTAATCTAGTCCGCTGTTTCTATTTATGTTTACTTTATTTTAACTTTTTTCTTTTTTTTATTAAAGGTGTAGTTTCATATCCCTTTAAGAGAATATTAATATTGGAAGGAATGTTAAGAGGACAAAGCTCCAATAATCCAGCTAATTGTGTGTGTAATATCCTGTTTTATTATTGTCATATCAATAGGAATGTGGTTGGTTGTTCTGACTAAGGGTCAGTGATCAAAAGTTTGCAAGCAAAAACGTGAAAAACCACATTTAGCCTCGTAAGGACATTCTTTTGGAATTTATCAAAGAAAATGTGCTGTCCCTGCGAGTGGCAAGCTGTCTCTCTTAGAAATAATGAGAGTTCTCTGCCATGCAAAAGTTCTTAATGAAGGACAAAGTACACAGGTAGAAACTGGCGTATTTTTTTTAAACTTTAATATTACGCCTAATACAAATCAAAATGCAATGTTTTAAGTGCACTGTACCTTAAATTTGCTGTTATTTTCGTATCCTTAGGTTTTCCTTTCAGAGTAATTAGTGTTTTGAGTATTTTGATAAAAACTTGCTACCTTTTAAGCTGAGAAAAAACTGAGATCTGTAGGGCGGAAATGTTTACATCATTTTGCGGGGATTTGAGAGACAATTTCATACACACCCATGGAACTCCCATGTTCAGACTACATTACGGAAAAAAACTATTACGTTTTGTATTTGGAACTTATACTTACTAATTTCAATGTGTTTTTTCCACATCCAGTGTCCTTAAATTATGATACGGTTTACATATTTAATATAATTTTATCCTGTGTAATTTACATACAAATTACATTTTGTTACTGTGATGAGAGGAGGAAGTGATGTCACTAGTTTGGGGGCGGGGCTTAGGTCCGGTAGTCTGTGTCGCAGTTAGTTAGTACAATCAACCTGACTAGATGTATGTTGCTGTGCTCTGTAATAAAATAGAGTTGTACCATCATTGCTGTGTCCTGCATATGTCCTGCATCTCATGACATGGTGTCAGAAGTTCTGGCCTGCGCTTCTGTTCCTGATCGATGACGATGTCAAAGTTTACCCCACCTGAGCCTTTTGACTTCTCTCAGCCTGCAGCTTGGCCCACATGGCGTCAGCGGTTTCAGCGCTTCAGGATTGCTTCCAAACTGAACAAGGAGAGTGGTGAAGTACAAGTTAATTCTCTTTTATACTCTATGGGGAAGGATGTGGAGCCAGTGTTCAATGCTTTTACTTTCCAAGAAGGGGAAGAATTTAACTTTGATATAGTTATGGATAAACTCAGTGCCCACTTTGTGCCCAAAAGAAATGTGATTCATGAGAGAGCTTGTTTTCACAAATGTAATCAGCGTGTGGGAGAATCTGTGGAGTCATTTGTGTGCAGCCTGTATGAACTAGCTGAATTCTGTAAGTTTGGTGTCGCTAAAGAAGAGCAAATCAGAGACAGAATAGTTATTGGAATTGCAGATGCTGAAGTCTCACTGAAGCTGCAGTTAGAGCCTGATTTAACATTAGATGGGGCTATTAGGATGGCCCGCCAGAGTGAACTGGTGAAAAAGCAAAGTGCTGATCTGAGGTCTGAGAGTATTGTGGATGAAATGCAGCAGTTCAGGAAAACTGCTAGTGAAAGGCACAGTGTGAGCGGTAGATCTAAAATAACGGATAGACCTAGAAGTGGATGGGCGCAGCATGCCCGATGCACACGGTGCTACCGTGCCCATGATCAGAGTGTTATATGCCCGGCCAGAGATAAAAGATGCAGAAAATGTAACAGAATGGGCCATTTTGAAGTGGTGTGTAAAACTGAATACATTAAGGAGATGCAGGTGGACAGTGACCAGGAGGGTCAGGAAGTGTGTTTTGTGGGGTCTGTTGTGGAACGGTCAAGCTCAGAGGAAGATTGGAAGGTTACTTTTACTGTAATGGGAGCCAAAGTTGATTTTAAGATTGACACAGGAGCAGATATCACTGTAATGTCTTTTGCTGCATTTATGAAACTGCCTCGACAGCCCCAGCTGGCGAAGGTTACTACAAATGTCCATAGTCCTGGTGGCCGCATTGATTGTGCGGGGAAATTTCTTGCCAGCTGTGAGTACAAGCAAAGAAAGTTCACTATGTGGGTGCCTGTGATTCGAGGTTAGCAATTTATTGAGCAGAAAAGCAGCCTGTGACTTGGGCCTCGTGGCCAGAGTGAATGAGATCTCTGAAGATATGTTTGGCGAATTGGGCCTACTGAATTGCAAACCAGTCCGTATAGCACTTAAAAGTGACGCAGTCCCATACAGTATTTCTTCTCCCCGCAGAATTCCGTTCCCGCTCATGCCTCAAGTGGAGAAGGAGCTTATGCGCATGAAGTCTATGGGGGTTATTGAAGAGGTTGTTGAAGCAATTGATTGGTGTGCCCCCATTGTTCCTGTTGCAAAGAAAAACGGAAAGGTGCGCATCTGTGTGGACCTGAAAAGGTTGAATGAGGCAGTGAAGAGAGAGAGATTTGTGCTGCCGACATTAGAAGATATAGCTCCAAAGTTGGCTGGGGCGAAGTTCTTTTCTACATTGGACGCTTCTAGCGGCTTTTGGCAGATCCCCCTGGATCCAAAGTGCCACAAACTGACTACCTTTATCACACCGGTAGGTCGGTTTTGCTTCTGCAGACTCCCTTTTTGGATATCCTCTGCTCCTGAAATCTTTCAAAGGGAAATTAGTTCTCTACTGAGAGACCACGTCGTCGTCATGGACGACATTCTAGTGTATGGGTCTACAGTGGAGGAGCATGATCAGCGTTTAAGTTGTGTGCTGCAGGCTATCAAAGAGTCTGGGCTGAAGTTAAATAAAGAAAAATTCCCATGGTCACTGTGGACTAGGGTAGTCTACCCAGATGTCCAAGTCAGGATATAATTAATGTTGTTTATTTTTCTGTAACCAATTTACTATACACTGTTCAAAAATGTTGTTGTATGCTCTTTGTATACTCTGTTATTTGTTATATTTAAATGTATGCTTTGCCCTTTGAAGAGGGGGAAGATGTGATGGGAGCAGGAAGTGATGTCACTAGCTTGGGGGCAGGGCTTAGGTCCGGTAGTCTGTGTCGCAGTTAGTTAGTACAATCAACCTGACTAGATGTATGTTTTTATGCTCTGTAATAAAATAGAGTTGTACCATCATTGCTGTGTCCTGTATATGTCCTGCATCTCATGACAGTTACGATTTTTGATGCACCTTAGCAATACAATTTTTTTTGTTTTGAATGATTTTTAAATTATAATTTTTATTGTGCACTTTTGTAATGTATGCAACGCCTACCCATACCAAAATGCAGTATACGTCCCTTTGCGAAACACCCTGGTTTCAGGGTAAAAAGTGTCTTTAGATCATTCCACCAGGGAGATAGAAATTCTGACGAGCATTCTTAAATAATTTCTCCAGCTCAGAGACCTTTAGATGGTCGGGCCCTAAATAATGTTTCCCTGTATTTATTTAATGGACATAATATATTTATTATTTTAACGCTATAGTGCTTTTAAGGGTGGGCTTTCTATATACACTCCTGTTACATATAATAAAGTAAAGACTTTTTTCTATTCTATGATACAATGATTGACTTCTCTGAAAATATGAAACAGCTACAAAGTATATTTCTTTATATTACATTATGTAGGGGGATATTTATCAAAGCGTCAACTGAAAATACGCTTGAATCCAGCGTCCTATTTGTTGCGAGATTGATCCGCCATAGTTATCAAAGCGACAAGATCGTCAAATGTTGAAATGTGTGATGAAATATACGCTCCTGCGATCTCAATCCGACGCAGATCGATGCTTGCGTCATTACAGATGTTTCAAACTCACATTCGACTCTATTTGACCCTTTTCTCAATTTATCAAACATTTAACAGGTACGCTATCGTCTATTCTAATGCAGCGTACCTAGTTTTCAAACCGCCAACCCTTGAGGCCGCGGATGCCATAGAAATCAATTAGAGTCTGAAAACACAGAAAGCTTATGTTCGATGCTGCAAGAGAATGAAGCATATTACATAAAAAAGTAAATTAGAAAGTATTAAAATTGTATACTCTTTCTAAATCAAACCATATTATTGCTCCACATTTGGTGCTCTAGTAGATATAGGGATACAAATGAAAAATACATTATTACTTATGGATTGTTACATCTTTGTCTCTCATTACAAAGCAAGGGTACAATATTATTGCTTCAAATTTGGTGCAAAGTATTGCTCTATATTTGCTACACTAGTAGATATAGAGATAAAAATATAAAAAATATTTTACTCAAGCATTGACATTGCTTTATACTAGGATATATGACGCATATATTATTAGATTATTTTCCATGTTTGTCATCAAGGGCATTATCATATGATCAATAAAAACATCAAATCAAAATTTACAATACTTTTTCTACTCACAATAATCAGCAAATCAAAAATTACAATACTTTTTTTTAACCACTATAACCAATCAGATTGCTCAAAAATTGTGTCATTAGTGTTGCAGATAGACGATCATGGTGTGCCCACCTAACATATTTATTTTCTCTTTTTATAGCTCGCGATCAGGGGACACAGCCCTTCCTTCAAAATTTGTTCCAGCAACTGGCGGAGGGGCTGCAGATTGTTGCCACTGCAGCACAGGGAGGCCATATGCAATGTGTTCTAAAAAGTTTTACATGTGTTTTAAAAAAAAAAAAGTTAAACATTTATTTATAATAAATATATATTTAATCAAAATGATAGTGTAGCTGTATTCATTTAAATATTATTTTGAAGGGACATGAAAAGCAAAATATATGTTGAATGATGTATAAATAGCATGCAATGTGGTAAATTATTCTTTGGTTTTATATATATTTTTTATATATTTTACTTCTCTTAATTTTTTAAATATCCTTTGATGAAGAGCATATGCAGATAAACTATGTAGCTGCTGATTGATGACTGCACATTGATGACTTATATGATTGGCTTGCACATGTGCATTGCTATTTCTACTAAAAAGGATATCTGAGGAATAATAAAAAGTACAAAGGTTGTAATGTTGCTTGAGATGGTCTTCTATATCTTCATAATACTATTTCTGATATGAGTTTGATGTCCCTTTAAGATCAGAAAGAACATTATTTAAAAATAAAAATATGAAAAGAATAATGAATATATATATATATACAGATATATTTACACACACATATATATTTACATATATATACATATATATATATATATATATATATATATATACACACACACACATATATATATATATATATATATATATATATATATATATATATATACATACACACACATACATATATACACACACACACACGCACACATATTTACAAAAGTATGTATATACAATATTAAAAATAATTTGAATACCTCACTCTCCACTTTGCACCAAATATGTCCCAACTTGGTTGTTCAGAGGTTTCCTTATTGCGTCATATTTGACGCAATACTCAAACTCATAAAGAAGCCACAAAGTAGTAGAGTTTTCCACCACTTATTGGTAAATGCATAATCACATGATTATTGACATCAGCCAATCTGATTGAAATATACATTTTATACTATAACTAACTAATCAAATTGTTCTATACTTGAGTCATTGCTCACTCATCAGAACATGTAAGTGCCATTTGTTACATTTAGCATTATACTTTGGAAGTATGTATATGTGAAATTAGTATTAAAGATAAACATTGATGCTGACATTAGGACACACAGTGTAATATTTTAGACAATGATTTTAAAATTTTAATTGATGTTTGATTCAATATAATCTTAAACTGATAGCACACCTAACATTAAACTGTCATGATTCAGATACAGCAGAAATTAAAATCAACTCTTTACTGTCATGCTATTGTCAGTGTATTTCTTCCTTCTTTTGGATTTCTTTTTCAGTAAGAAATGTCATTTTACATGCCAGCCCATTTTATAACACCTGTGTAGGGGTGGTTTTTAAAACTAGATTGCAATCAGGAGGGGTTACACAGGTACAGAGAGAAAACTCCATTGATTGCAAATAAATACATATGATACCCCGATGACATGTTATATTCGCAATTATTCTTGCTCAGAATAATAATAAATTTGCACTATATATATAGAGTGGTATAAATAAACACAGAGATATGAAAGACAACATTGTTTAGACCAAAAAAAGGAATTTAGGGACATGTAAATATGTTTGCAAAAGATTTCTGACATAACACACACACATATATATATTGTTTGTTGAGGTATAAATCTATCTATCTATTTCTTGGACATTAACAGATGAAAAATAAAAGATTAGCTTTAGAGAAATGTGCTTGTTCATGGACAGTAATGAAATGGTAAAAATAAAGTTGAGAAAAACCCTAATAACCGCGTCATCGATGACTGTTAGTTAACAGTCCGATGCTCATCGCGCCTTACTTGACGCGCGTGTTTTTATGTTTTTTTTTTAATAAATAAGGGGATCATATGTGGATCCGCGTCAGCAATGTCTGGCGAGCGTATTGACGCCGGCAAATGAACGGAGATTGACGCTTTGATAAATATGCCCCCTATTCTTTTCTTTTTGAGGAAAATGGTGAGTTTTGTTTAAGAACTCCTTCAGGGTGACATACTTGTTGTTATATTCATTTTATTTCATTGGTTCAGTGTCAAGTTTTAATGGATTTTTGAGGCAGATGAAAAAATCGTTTGCTCAATAAATCATGCTACAAACAACCAGCCAAAACAGTATTTTTAGAAGATTACTCATTTTTAAAAATAAATATATTTTTTATTGTCCTTTTTCTCAAGAATCACCATAATATGTTTACTAGTACACAAAGCTGTTAAGCAAAATAAGCATTTGGTCTGAAACTAAAGATATAAACTGATATATAAACATTTTGTAAAGAATAAATTACATTTTATAAGAAAACACATTCAATTTAAAAGGGGGCATTTTATATGTATTACAGTTTTTGTGTTTTGTTTTATTCTGTTTTTTTGTGTTTCTGTGCTTAAACATAAATATTCTTATGTTCTTATTTTTGTGGAGTATGTTACTGACCACCAATAGGGCTGTGGGAATCTCTGTTACCATCCAGTGAACTTCTATCCCATAGATATACTTTGTGTTAGATTCAAAATCATATTAAGTAGATTTAATTTAACATTTATTAATGTCAAAACCATTTTATATATTATATTTTAAATATTATTTAATATATGCATCGAAATGTGTAATTATTTTGTAAACTTAAAAACGACATGAAACCCAAAATTCTTATTTCCTGATTCAGACAGAGCATACATTTTAAACAGATTTCCAATTTACTTCTGTTATCAATTTTGCTTTATTGCACTACTAGGAGCTAGCTGAACACACAAGCTATCCAATGACAAGAGGCATTTATGTGCAGTCACCAATCAGCAGCTAACTCCCCGCTCCTGAGCCTACTTAGGTATACTTTTCAACAAAGGATACCAAGGAACAAAGCAAACTAAATAATATATGTCAATTGGATAGTTGTTTAAAATTGTATGCTCTATCTCAATTATAAACAAAAGATTTTTGGCTTTGTGTCCCTTCAACTTTTTAACTGTTTAGTATTCAAGGTTTAGTTGCATTCATATATCATAGGGGACAATTGTAGTATGCTGAGTACCCATTATGACAAATATTACATGCTTTGTGGAGTCATGCCTTTGAGACACAAATTAAAAGGGGCATTTGTGCACTGTATATACAGAGCAATCCTATGCTTGAAACGTAGCTCCAAAACAGAACACAGCCCATAAGCCAATCAGAAACAAAAGTCGCTTGACAAGCCAATCTCCGTCCGTGCTCTGTTAGGAAGCTGCAATGTTCACAGCTTCTGACCAGGACTTTTCCTATGTGTTTAACATAATTACAGAGTTTCAACATGAACTTATCTAGGGTAAGTAATGCAAAACTTACATGTTTTAATAAATCAGAGCATGTCATTTTTGTATTAAAATATCAATTTAAATGGTGGTAATGGGGTATTTAAATAAGAAAAGCTGACCTAATTTAGGACAACTTGTGTTTACCTTGTTACCCAATAAAATTCTTATTATGGTAGATTTCAACCATTCAAAAAAAACAAACAAAAACCATGCAGCTAATTTATTGACACTGACAGCTTCATTCATTGTAAATTCTACAATCATTCTGTGTTTGGAGTGGTGAGATCATAGGATGATTTCCAAAACACTAGGGTGTCAAACTAAAATACAGGTATGAGTTCAGTTTCAAGGTAATATAAACACACATTTTGCTATGAACGTTTTTTTTTTTTTTAACGCAATTTAATACTTTGTGGACTGCACCTAAACTTCAGGTTCAAATTACCCATAATTACTACTTATCATTCATGACATGTCAAATATACCTAACTAGTTAAATATGAGACATCACACAGCAAATACTGTCATAAATCCTCATCAGGCACATAGGGACAATTCATAAGAGAGCAGTGTTTGGAATGTCAGAATATTTTGAATGCTAAGAACTGGTTGCCGTTTACATTCCTTCAGTCCTCTGCTATTTCCTTGTACTCTGACAGTAATTCCTGTATGATTTCACCCGCTGTAATTTTATACACATCTACTGCAGCATAGTAGCTACACAAGAAACGCAGGTGCTTTGAATACTAATTAGCACACTTTTTTGTTGTTAACAAATCCCATATAATTCGCTGTATACTGAGCACTGCAGCTTTTTATTTAACATTAGAGTCTTTTCTTCTCAATGAAAATGAATATCTTGAACTTGTGGAAAAAACTTTGGGCCAGATCACAAGTAGCGTGCAAATGATAGCGTGGGTCACGATACGCAATATTGCTGGGCCACGCTAGCATTAGAGCGTGACTTGATATTACAAGTCAATAGTAAAGCGTGTTTACCAGAGAAGGGTTAGAGCGGCTGTAGTGCAACCTATACTTTCAATGAAGATTGCGTATGCGCTAACTTGCGCTAATATTGCAAGTTAAAAGTTAGTTTGTGCTCAAGCATAAGCTGAAACTGCGCTAGAATATTTAGTAGACATGTGCGTTTTGTTTCGGACGAATTTCGGCCGATTTGGAAATTCAAATACATCTGAGTTTCCGAGTCAGAACCATAACTAAAATCCGGAAAAATTCAGAAAATGAATAAATCAGTTTCCGAATTTTCAGATCCATTCTTTATTCATATTCAGAATTTTTCACTGTTCTAATCTAAACCGCAGTTCCCGGACATCGCCAACACTAACTAAATCATTAAATAATCCTATTAACCCCTAAACCAATGTTCCCCAACATCGCCGACACTAACTATACCTATTAACCCCTAAACCGCCACTCCCAAACATCGCCAAAACTAAATACAGGGGGAACTCGAAAAATTTGAATATTGTGCAAAAGTTCATTTATTTCACTAATGCAACTTAAAAGGTGAAACTAATATATGAGATAGACTCATTATATGCAAAGAAAGATAGTTCAAGCTGTGATTTGTCATAATTGTGATGCTTATGGCTTACAGCTCATGAAAATACCAAATTCACAATCTCAGAAAATTAGAATATTACATGCAATCAATCAAACAAGGATTGTACATAGAACAATATCGGACCTCTGAAAAGTATAAGCATGCATACTGTATGTACTCAGTACTTAGTTTTGGCCCCTTTTGCAGCAATTACTGCCTCAATGTAGCATAGAATGGAAGCTATCAGCCTGTGGCACTGCTGAGGTGTTATGGAAGACCAGGATGCTTCAATAGCGGCCTTCTGCTCTTCTGCATTATTCGGTCTCATGTCTCTCATCTTTCTCTTAGCAATGCCCCATAGATTCTCTATGGGGTTCAGGTCAGGCGAGTTTGCTGACCAATCAAGCACAGTAATCCCACGGTCATTGAACCAGGTTTTGGTGCTTTTGGCAGTGTGGGCAGGTGCCAAGTCCTGCTGGAAAATGAAGTCAGCATCCCCATAGAGATCATCTGCGGAAGGAAGCATGAAGTGCTCCAAAATCTCCTGGTAGATGGCTGCATTGACCCTGGACTTAATGAAGCACAGTGGACCAACACCAGCAGATGACATGGCTCCCCAAATCAACACAGACTGTGGAAACTTCACACTGGACTTCAAGCATCTTGCAGTGTGTGCCTCTCCATTCTTCCTCCATACTCTGGGTCCTTGGTTTCCAAATGAGATGCAAAATTTGCACTCATCAGAAAAGAGGACTTTGGACCACTGAGCAACAGACCAGGTCTGCTTTTCTTTAGCCCAGGTAAGACGCTTCTGATGTTGTTTGTTGTTCAGGAGTGGCTTGACAAGAGGAATACGACATTTGAAGCCCATGTCCAGGATCCGTCTGTGTGTGGTGGCTCTTGATGCACTGACTCCAGCCTCAGTCCACTCCTTGTGAAAGTCCCCAACACTTTTGAATGGCCTTTTCCTGACAATCCTCTCCAAGTTGCGGTCATCCCTGCTGCTTGTGCACCTTTTTCTTCCACACTTTTCCCTTCCACATAACTTTCTATTAATGTGCTTTGATACAGCACTTTGGGAACATCCAACTTCTTTTGCAATTACTTTTTGAGGCTTTCCCTCCTTATGGAGGGTGTCAATGATGGATTTCTGCACAACTGTCAGGTCAGCAGTCTTTCCCATGATTGTGATTTCTACTGAACCAGACTGAGAGACCATTTAAAGGCTCAGGAACCCTTTGCATGTGATTAGAGTGGGACACTTTGAGCCTAGAATAATGCACCTTTTCACAATATTCTAATTTTCTGAGATTGTGGATTTGGGGTTTTCATGAGCTGTAAGCCATAATCATCACAATTATGGCAAATCAAGGCTTGAACTATCTTGCTTTGCATGTAATGAGTCTATATCATATATTAGTTTCACTTTTTAAGTTGCATTAGTGAAATAAATTAACTTTTGCACGATATTCTAACCGCAGTTCCCCCGACATCGCCGACACAAACTAAACCTATTAACCCCTAAATCCCAGTTCCCAAACATTGCAGACACTAACTAAACCTATTAACCCCTAATAATGTTAGGGGGTGTTTGTTAATATTTGTTTGCAAAAGAGCTGTTAACTTTAGGGCAATGGCCTACAAAAGGCCCTTTTAAGGGCCCTTGGTAGTTTATTATAGATTAGGTTTTTTTTTATTTTGGGGTGTTTTTTTGTTTTGTTTTTTAAACGGGGTATTAGAATAGGAATCATTTTTATTATTTTGGATAATTTTGTTTGTTATTTTTTGTACTGGTAGTTTTTTTTATTTTTTTTGTAATTGTAGTATTTATTATTTTTTGTAATTGTAGATTTTTTTTAAATTTTTTTGTAATGTTAGTTTTTTTATTTTTGTATTGTTAGGTTTTAGTGTGAGCTTAGGTTTTATTTTTATTTCACAGGTAAGTTTATATTTATTTTTAAATAGGTAGTTAGTTAATAATTGTAACTTTAATTTAGGTGTATTTTAATTATGTTAAAGTTAGGGGGTGTTAGGTTTAGAGGTTAATATAGTTTAATTTAGGTTGTTGCGATGTGGGGGGCGGCGGTTTAGGGGTTAATAGGTTTAGTTAGTGTCAGTGATTTTGGGAACTGGTTTAGGGGTTAATAGGTTTATTTAGTTTCGGCTATTTTGGGGAACTGCGGTTTAGGGGTTAATAGGTTTAGTTAGTGTTGGCGATGTTTGGGAACAGCGTTTTAGGGGTAAATAGGTTTATTTAGTGTTTAGTTAGTGTTAGCAATGTCGGGAAACGGCGGTTTAGGGGTTAATAGCTTTATTTAGTGTCGGCGATGTGTGTGGGGGGGGTGTGATTTAGGTAATGTTGGCGATGTGGGGGGACAGTGGTTTAAGGGTTAATAGCTTTATTTCGTGTTGGCGATGTGGGTGGCAGCGGTTTTAGATAATTTTGTTTCTGCAATCACCGGTAAATTAGTTATGTTAAATTAAATAATTTTTTCGGATCCATTCTTTATTCATATGCATTATTCTATTCTAAACTTCAGAATAGAATAATACATATGAATAAAGAATGGATACGAAAAAACGAATGAAACAAAAAAAACTATTTAACTTAACATAACTAATTTGCCGAAACTAATTGTTTTGTTTTTTTTAAACTTAACTAATTTGCCCAAACAAAACTATTTATTTAACTAATGAAAACGAAACTAATTTTTTAGCGTCGCACATGTCTAATATTTAGTGTGACTTGAGATCTGAAGTAAAGGTTTAAAAAAAATGTTTACAAAACACATCAAAAACAAATAATTAAAATAAAGTATTTCCCTCATATACTGTATTACATTTTTAATAAAAATATATCATTTAAATATTGTTAAAAATGTTTTAAAATGGTTAAAAAGGATATAATATATGGCAAGGTGTTTGACTGGAAAGGACTCCAGTGTGTGTGTGTGTATATATGTATGTATATATATATTTATATATATATATATATATATATATATATATATATATATATATATATATATATATATTTGTAAGTGTAAGTAACAGACATGACTCAATATATGGAAGTGTTGGTATCTAAGATTTAATTTTAAGACAAAAAGATGAAATGTCATCAAGGGGATCATGCATAGAGTAAGGATACATAGATGAGTTATTAAGAATTTGAATACTCTGGATCTCATAAATCCCAAGACAAATAGTTATCACCTTATAAAAGTCTGGGACCTGCCATGGTGACTTGGAATCTGACAGCACTTACATCTCAATTAGTTAATAATAGGGTGATTATCTAAAACTATTAACCCCCTCAGATCCCTGCATCATTCATTTAAATCACTCCATCTATAATTAGAATTGGCCAATTGCAATAATATTACCTAAACTATTACCTAAACTATTATCAAATAAGAGGATAAATATTAACCAAAGAATAAGAGATATAGTTTACACTGCCAAAAGAAATGGCACACAGGCTCACTTAGGGTAAAAATCCCCTAACATAATCATAAAAAGGGGAATAATAAGGGAGTGTAAGGAGCACCTAGAGGCTTGAGTGTGCAGATAATATAAATGTATTACAACAATAGATCACAGTATGGACTAAGTATTTATAATAACGCAGTAACTTGGTTAAAATAACATAGTATATATGAGAAAAAAAGGGATATATATATATATATAGCAAAAAATAAGTGTACACTTAAAGGTGTCAATGATTCATATCCGCTCAAAAGAGACTGAAGTGGATTATATAAACCCAAAAAATGTAAAAATATGATGGGTATATAAAAAAAAAGAGTCCAGAAAAAATGTGTGTGGTATGGTATCCAGAAAGAGGCTGTATCTTAGGTCCAAAGGGTGTTAACGGAGCAAGTGAAATAAAAGTCCTTTAGGTGAAATGTTCTCCTTGTATTTAGGAAACCTGTTAGGAAAAAAAAAAAACAGAAAATAAAAAATGGTGCGAAATCTGGGAGACAGACCTGCCTTATATAAAAATAGTCTTACCTGGTCTTCTACCAATCAGGAGCTGGGTAGTCAATATCAGGAAACTTGAGCTTTACGAGAATGCTAAACTTTTCATTTTAAATTTAAATTTTTTTAAATTTTCTAAAAGCTTTTTTTTAAAATATATTTTAATATATCCAACAGAGTTTAGACACATATTATCTAAGTCATTTTTATATTAATTAACTCTATTTTCAGATTTTTAAACAACCAGGTTCAATTTTTATTCAGTTCTTTTTAAATATACACTCATTTTAATATTCAGAATAATTGAATATTATTGATTATTTGTTTTTTAGAGATTTTACAGATTTTGCCGTCATATAAACCATACCAAGTGCTTACTAAGATCCTATGATTTACTAATATACTGATTCAATTCGCCAATAACAAATATGGCCTCTAGATTGTCAAACTATTTACTATCTGGTCGCCGGAAATTACATCATTATGCCACGCGGCGACCGGAAATGACACGCATGCCGGAAGTTACGTAAACCGGAAGTCACATACACGGAAATGACACCAGAAGCTAACTGAAAGCTTAGATCTGTTTTTTTTTGGCAGTATTTTTTGACGCAACTTTTTGGCGGTATTTCTCAACAAATTTGCTTAACTGTGATAGGCTACATTACCCTTTAAATACATGTAAGTATTTAGAAGCTGTTATTGTCTTGATAAAGGCCTTGTTCAAGGCTGAAACGCGTCAACCATTTGAATACCCAGCTCGAGTTTCCTGATTGGTAGAAGGCCCCGTAAGCCTATTTTTCTTTTCTGTTTTTTTTTCCTAACAGGTTTCCTAAATACAAGGAGAACATTTCACCTAAAGTACTTTATTTCACTTGCTCCATTAACACCCTTGGGACCTAAGATAACCCCTTCTTTTTTTGGACACAGCCTCTTTCTGGACACCATACCAAACATTTTTTCTGGACTCTTTTTTGATATGCCCATCATATTTTTATTTTTGTGGTTTACATAATCCACTTCATTCTCTTTTAAATGGATATAGGTCATTGACACCTTTAAGTGTACACTTGTTTTTTTTGCTATTTTTGTTATTTTGTTGATAACTATTAACCAATCATGTGACAGACAAGGCCAAAATGCTGAATGTCTTAGTTCACTAGTAAAGGAATTGCCTGATCAACTAACAGATTCACTGTTATGCTTTGGTAGGAATGTATTCCCTCCAAAAATATCTCTCACAATATTGACTAAATGCCATATTGAAGGTTTAGATAAACAATGTGGGGACTTCATACTTGCAGCATGCTTCCATGATTGTATTGTGGAGATTTATCACAAGCACAGGGAAGTTTGCAGAGATAGTTATTTTGTAATAATATTGTTTAGCACGGAGCATAGCTTCACTTTTTCTATAATTCTATTACATTTACAATTTATCCATGCTGTAATAGAATTATAGAAAATATGTTGTCAGACACCATCCAGAGGATGTACCTTAAAGGGATATGAAACCTAAAACTTTTCTTTTGTGATGCAGAAAACAGATACAATTAAAAAAAGTTTCCAATTTAATTCTATTAAGAAATTTGCCTTGTTCCCATGGTATTCTTTGTTGAAGAGATACCTAGGTAGGTGTCTGGAGCACTACATGGAAGGAAATAGTGCTGATGTTCTTGCAAATGGTTAACAGTCTTGCAAAACTGCTGTGATATAGTGCTTGAGATACATGCACGCTCCTTCTTTTTAATAAGATACTTTGATAATAGCATTAAATTGGAACGTTGTTAAAAATTGCATGCTGTATCTGAATCATGAAAGAAACTTTTTGAGTTTTATGTCCTTTTAAGTTGAATTAAAATATTAAGGGCTAGATTACAAGTGGAATGCAAAATAGCGCTTTCGCATTGCACGGAAGCTTTGCGGTCATGAGAGCATGCTTCCATAGGCTCCAATGGGAGCCTCATTCTGATGACATCATACACGGAACAGAACCTAAGCGCAGTGAAGGGGGTAAGTCGCACAGGAATAGGCAGCAAATGTAAATATATATTTATATACTTATATATTTATGTGTTAATATGTGTACATATTTTGGGGGGCAATCGGTTGATATTATGTAAATTAACCAGAGATCTGACCTTTAGTTCATTTTCGGAGCGCTAATTGCTACCATGAGCTTGCGGTAGCAATAACCAGCCATTATCTATCTCTCATCATATCTATCATCTATCACACACAGTATCCTATATTATAGTTTTATTAATAAAGGAATTTTTTTGCAAGTTTGATTCTTTAGAAATTAGCATAACTTATTTATGACAAAAATTATCATTTTATTGAAGTTGGAAAGAGCATTTTTTATTACCAATGTGAAAGGAATAGATTATGTACACATAGTAAATGATTTACAGAGGCTTTTCACAGGACAAAGAAGCCTTGGTATAGTAAGAATCAATATATCGAGCTTAATTAGTTAATAACCCGTGAGCTAGTTTCTATATGATTTCAGACAGGAGTGCTGAACCTTTGTTTCAATTGAGGGTCATTGACCTATGGGAGAAACCATCTGGTTTAACGATAAAGGTAACTTCTTTATACTCTATAGAGAAAAATATTAAGGCCTAGATTGTAATCTTGTAATTAGTTATGAAAGAGATTATAAATACTGACGCTGCAGTCACAAACCTCCTTTACATGCTATAGGAATAAACAAAGGTATTTAATATAGCAACACAATTTCGATATGGGCCTCAAAATATGCAGGTCCACAGCAACATATATTTCAAGATATTTATTCACACATTTAAAAACAGGTACAAGATATAGGTCTCAACTCAATCTGTTTCATGTTCCGGTGTATATGCGCTCAGGACACAGACCCTCGGGGCAGTGGTAGGGAATTAGAGACACCGACCCCTGACCCAGGGAAGAGTATCCTGGACGTAAATAGATGATATTCTGTGATTCATAGTTGCAAGAAGTTATTGTAGAATTCATGGAGAATGAAACATATGTATACAATATATTCTGGCTTCAATGGAAACATAAATTGATACTGTGACATAGTTAATAGGAGTAGCTGCAGGATTCATGAAAAATATAGCAATGTAAGATGTTCAGGCTTCAGAGTAAACTGGTAGAAGATTGACTCATAGATGCAAAGGTTTGTTGCAGGTTCACAGTACATAATATTATATAGAGCTGTATGTCAGTAATAAGCTGTATGTCAGTAATAAGCAGTAGATAATAAGTGATAGACAAGTTGCAAGTTTAAGGCATTAAATACTGTTTGTGCATATATTGGAGAATCACAGGAAAGCTGTTTAACTGAACACATAGATGCAGAGTTCTGAATATATTAACATATTTGCAGGAGGATATTTAAGCTATGACAACTTGTAGCAGCGAATAGTTATAAAGTTCTGAGTAAGATCGATGCTGTTGTAGCAATTAGAGAGTGATTATAACCAAATGCATACTTGTAATTTAGAATAAATTCAGAGTTTGTTAAGTAGTAGTGTCCAGGAAACAAAAAAATGGATTTATATGGATACTTGCAATTAGATGATTTTAAGCATAGCTAAAAGTAAAGGCTGTAGTTTGAACATGCTGGTAAAAGTCATGCTGATTTTAAGCATAGCTAAAAGTAAAGGCTGTAGTTTGAACATGCTGGTAAAATTCATGCTGGAACAGTCAGAGACCTCTGTTGTTCTGGAACAAAACTTTAAAGCTAATGCAATGCACATTAGGCCTAAGATGGTTTAAAAAGAGGCTGAGGGAATCAGGTGCATGAATGATTAATTAGGCAGGTAAGTTGAATGCAGATACTGCCCAAACAGTATGATTGTCAGTAGCAGGGAAGGAAGCCTTAAAGGGACAGTGATATCAGGCAGACATATGTTACAATCTGCTGGCAACAGGTTTTTCAGCTCTTTTTCGGGGCAAAAAGGCAAATTTTCTATTCAGCATGGTCACAATAGCGTGTTTTTGACTTTCCTGCACTCGCAAACAGGCTTTTGGATCCTTAATTAAATCCCTATTTCCCCTATGGGGTTAAAAAGTTCTCTGTGATCACAATACATTTTCTAGTCACTTTTCAGCACTTTATCAATCCCAGTTTTGCCTTTTCAAATTCAGCATCTCTAGGCAATTGATAAGTCCTCAAAAGGGCATTTTGGATACCTTTACAATACAATCTGTTATCTTGCTCATGTTTAAAACACTCTTAAATCGCCACAAAAGACCTTCTAGAGGTTTACTAACAAACTTTCGGCTAGATTACGAGTTTTGCGTTATGAGTGAAAAAGCCTCATAACGCTGCTTTTTCACTACCGCTGCTATTACGAGTCTTGTAGGTACAGCTGTACCGCACACTTTTTTGGCCGTCACGCAACGTAGCTACCGCACTTTTTAAAAAGTCCTTTTTCAATGGGACTTCCATAGCGCTGGTATTACGAGTTTGGCTGTCCGGCCAAAAAGTGAGCGGTACAGCCTATAACTACAAGATCCGTACCGTAAACTGAAAGTGAGTAGTTATGGGTTTTACGTTATAGAGCTGTATCATAAAACTCATAACTAAAATGTTACAAAGTACACTAACACCCATAAACTACCTATTAACCCCTAAACTGATGCCCTCCCGCAACATAGCAAATACTAAAATAAATTTATTATCCCCTAATCTGCCACTCCGGACATCGCCGCCACTATAATAAACATATTAACCCCTAAACCGCCGCACTCCCGCATTGCAAACACTAGTTAAATATTAATAACCCTTAATCTGCTGTCCCTAACATCGCCGCAACCTACATTACTGTTATTAACCCCTAATCTGCTGCCCCCCCTGTCACTGCCACTATACTAAAGTTATTACCCCCTAAACCTCTGGCCTCCCACATCACTAACACTAAATAAATATATTAACCCCTAAACCTAACCCTAAGTCTAACCCTAACACCCCTAACTTTAATATAACTAAAATAAATCTAAATACAAATTACTATCATTACTTAAATAATTCCTATTTAAAACTAAATACTTACCTGTAAAATAAACACTAAGCTAGCTACAATATATCTAATACATTATAATACATTGTAGTTATCTTAGGTTTTATTTTTATTTCACAGCTAAGTTTGTATTTATTTTAACTAGGTAGACTAGTTAGTAAATAGTTATTAACTATTTACTAACTACCTAGTTAAAATAAATACAAATTTACCTGTAAAATAAAACCTAACCTGAGTTACACCTAACACCTAACATTACACTAAAATTAAATAAATTACATTAATTAAATACAATTAACTAAATTACAAAAAATAAACACAAAATTACACAAAATAAAAAAGAAATGATCAAATATTTATACTAATTACACCTAATCTAATAGCCCTATCAAAATAAAAAAGCCCCCCAAAATAAAAAAAAACCTAGCCTACACTAAACTGCCAATAGCCCTTAAAAGGGTCTTTTGTGGGGCATTGTCCCAAAGAAATCAGCTCTTTTACCTGTAAAAATAATACAAACAACCCCCCAACAACTCACCACTCACACAACCAACCCCCCCAAATAAACCCTATCTAAAAAAACCTAAGCTCCCCATTGCCCTGAAAAGGGCATTTGGATGGGCATTGCCCTTAAAAGGGAATTTAGCTCTTTTTCGTTGCCCAAACCCCTAATCTAAAAATAAAACCCTCCCAATAAACCCTTAATAAAACCTAAAACTAACTCCCGAAGATCCACTTACAGTTTTTGAAGACCATACATCCATCCTCATCCAGCCGGGAGAAGTCTTCATCCAAGCGGGCAGAAGTCCACAACGAAGCCGGGAGAAGTCTTCATCCAAGCGTCAAGAAGTCGTTCTCCAGGTGGGCAGAATTATTCATCCAGACGGCATCTTCTATCTTCATCCTTACGACGCGGAGCGGCTCCATCTTCAAGACATTTGGCGCGGAGCATCCTCTTTTTTCACTGGATCTTAAAGAATGAAGTTTCCTTTAAATGACGTCATCCAAGATGGTGTCCCTTGAATTCCGATTGGCTGATAGAATTCTATCAGCCAATCGGAATTAAAGAGTAAAAAATCCTATTGGCTGATGCAATCAGCCAATAGGATTGAGCTCACATTCTATTGGCTGATTGGAACAGCCAATAGAATGCGAGCTCAATCCTATTGGCTGATTTTTTACCCTTTAATTCAACGGAGGCCATCTTGGATGACGTCATTTAAAGGAAAACTCATTCTTCAAGATCCACCGAACGAAGAGGATACTCCGCGCCGGATGTCTTGAAGATGGAGCTGCTCCGCGTCGGAAGGATGAAGATAGAAGATGCCGTCTGGATGAAGACTTCTACCCGCCTGGAGGACGACTTCATGCTGCTTGGATGAAGACTTCTCCCGGCTTTGTTGAGGACTTCTGCCAGCTTGGATGAAGACTTCTCCCGGCTGGATGAGGATGGATGTCCGGTCTTCAAAAACTGTAAGTGGATCTTCGGGGGTTAGTGTTAGGTTTTATTAAGGGTTTATTGGGTGGGTTTTATTTTTATATTAGGGGTTTGGGCAACGAAAAAGAACTAAATTCCCTTTTAAGGGCAATGCCCATCCAAAGGCCCTTTTCAGGGAAATGGGGAGCTTAGGTTTTTTAGATAGGATTTTATTTGGGGGGGTTGGTTGTGTGGGTGGTGGGTTTTACTGTTGGGGAGTTGTTTGTATTTTTTTTTATTGGGAAAAGAGCTGATTTCTTTGGGGCAATGCCCCGCAAAAGGCCCTTTTAGGGGCTATTGGCAGTTTAGTGTAGGCTAGGTTTTTTTTTTTATTTTGGGGGGCTTTTTATTTGGATAGGGCTATTAGATTAGGTGTAATTAGTATAAATATTTGATCATTTCTTTTTTATTTTGTGTAATTTAGTGTTTATTTTTTGTGTTTAATTTAGTTAATTGTATTTAATTAATGTAATTTATTTAATTTTAGTGTAATGTTAGGTGTTAGTGTAACTCAGGTTAGGTTTTATTTTACAGGTAAATTTGTATTTATTTTAACTAGGTAGTTAGTAAATAGTTAATAACTATTTACTAACTAGTCTACCTAGCTAAAATAGCTAGCTGTGAAATAAAAATAAAACCTAAGATAGGTACAATGTAACTATTAGTTATATTGTAGCTAGCTTAGGGTTTATTTTACAGGTAAGTATTTCGTTTTAAATAGGAATTATTTAGGTAATTATAGTAATTTGTATTTAGATTTATTTTAATTATATTAAAGTTAGGGGTGTTAGGCTTAGGGTTAGACATAGGGTTAGGTTTAAGGGTTAATATATTTATTTAGTGTTAGTGATGTGGGAGGCCAGAGGTTTAGGGGTTAATAACTTTAGTATAGTGGCGGCGGCGACATTGGGAGCAGCAGATTAGGGGTTAATAAGTGTAATGTAGGTGGCGGCGATGTCAGGGGCGGCAGATTAGGTGTTAATAAGTGTAATGTAGGTGTTGGCGATGTCGGGGGCAGCAGATTAGGGGTATTTAGACTCAGGGTTTATGTTAGGGTGTTAGGTGTAAACATAAGTTTTCTTTCCCCATAGGAATCAATGGGGCTGCGTAACGGAACTTTACGCTCCTTTATTGCAGGTGTTAGGCTTTTTTTTAGCCGGCTCTCCCCATTGATGTCTATGGGGAAATCGTGCACAAGCACTTAAAACAAGCTCAAAGCAGCGCTGGTATTTGAGTGCAGTAAGGAGCTCAATTTTGCTCAACGCTCACATATTGCCTGCTAACGCCGGGTTTTTGCAAACCTGTAATAGCAGCGCTATAGGGAGGTGAGCGGTGGAAATAACTTGCAAGTTAGTACCGAGCCGCTCGTAATCTAGCCGATTGTTTACAAAAAAAGGCTAACATTACAGAAAATAAAAAATCGAATTACCAAATTTAACAAAATTAAACCTAATCCCTATGAAAATAAAAAAGCCCTCCCAAAATAAAAACACCCCCTACTCTAAGAATAAACTACCAGTAGCCTTTAAAAGGGATTTTTGCAGGACATTGCCCTGTCTTGTCCCGTTCCGTATTTCTATGAGCTTTGACTGATAACCTGCCGCTCTAATATGGGCTGTGGGGTGGGAGTAGATGCTCATAATAGCCTGTACGAAGGGTCCCTTAAATCCCAACTTTGCCAGGACTTCCATCATAAACTCCCAGTCTATTCTGTAGAACGCCTTCTCCGCATCCAAAGAAAGGACCAGAGAAGGCGCTCGCGTCTTATTCAGGTAGTCAACCAGGGAGATCATGCGTCTGGTGTTGTCTGGAGCTTCTCTTTCTAAAATAAATCCCACCTGATCTGGATGAACCAGGTCATGAAGGTACCGCTTGAGTCTGTTTGCTAAAATTTTAGTAAAGATATTTATGTCCTGATTAATTAGGGAAATAGGTCTATAACTTTGACATAATTTAGGGTTCTTTCCTGGTTTCGGTATCACCACTATCTTGGCCTGTAATATTTCTTTTGGGATATCCCTACCTTGCATAATGTCATTACAAAATTTTTCTACATGTGGAACTAGAATGGATTTAAAAAGTTGATAGTACTCTCCTGGGAATCCATCTGGGCCAGCGGCTTTTCCTGGTTTAAGTTCCTTAATGGCCATGAGTACCTCCCTGGTTGACACCCCCTTGTTTAATTCATCATTGCTCTTTTTGTCTATGGGCCTAAGGTTAGTGTCCTCTAAAAATTGGTGTCGCAGTTGTCTAGTCTGGTCGTCATGTGTAGTTTTCTCTCCTTCATAAAGATGAGCATAATAAAGGGCAAAGCTATCTGCTATCTCCTGGGGATTCGAAGTGCAAGTTCCGCCAGTTTTCTGTAAATATGGTATCGCAAAAGATTTAGTCTTTTCTCTAAGTTTGTGCGCTAGGTACCTATCTGGTTTATTGGAATACAGGAAGTATTGCGATTTCAACTTATGGGCTGCTCTAAGAGACGCTTTATTCAGGATTGTTGCTAGTTCTGTTCTTTTAGATAGCAATTCTTGAAAAGTTGCTGCTGCTAGATTTTGTTGGTGTAACTTAGTCAGGGTGTCTATCTGTGCTTGTAAAGAGTCGATTTGGGATCTATTAGCTCTAGTTAAAGCAGCCTTTTCTTTAATGAGTAATCCCCTAATGAAGGGCTTGTGCGCTGCCCAATGCGTTGATTGGGTTAGTAGTGGTTCCTGTATTTAATTCCCAGTACTCTGCTAATGCACGGGATATAGAACTGTATGTTGTCGAGTTTTGTAGTACATAAGGGTCATAATTCCAAGAGCGAGTTGCGCTGGTTTGGAATGTTTCTTTAATGTCCACTTGGACTGTAGAGTGGTCTGACCATGCACATGCATGGATAGTGGAGGCCATTAGATTTGGGATCCATATTTGGCTCAGATAAACATAATCTGGTTTAGAGTAGATTTTATGAGCATGAGAGTAGTACGTATAATCCGTGGTTTTGCCATATAATGTGTCCCAAGAGTCTATTATGTTGTGTGATAGGAAAACCTCTTTAATTTTTTTGACCAGTGAGTTATGTCTCAACTGTTTCTGAGTCAATTTGTTCCCATCTGCGTCTAAATGTGCATACATAGACATATTAAAATCCCCTCCTATCAGTATCCGAGCCTGAGACCATTGAGTAAGTAAATATGAAATGTGGGAGAAGAAAGAAGTCTGTGTCTCGTTGGGTGCATAAATATTGCATAAAACTAACTGTTTGTCTCAAAGTCTCCCTCCTATTATCAAAAACCTCCCCTCTGGGTCCTTGATTGTCTCCTCCACTACAAATCCCAGCGAATGTACCATGTGTTCTTTAAAGGGACAGTCAACTCAAAAAATGTTATTGTTTAAAAAGATAGATAATCTCTTTATAACCCATTTCCGAGTTTTGCACAGAAAATATGGTTATATTAATACACTTTTTACCTCTGTGATTACCTTCTTTCTAAGTATCTTCTGACGGCCCCCTGATCACATGACTTTATCTATTGATTTGCATTCAAGCCAATAAGTGCTGTGTTGTTAGAATCCATGGGCATCAGCACAATGTTATCTATATGGCTCACATGAACTAGCTTCCCCTAATGTGAAAAGCAAATACAAGAGCATGCGATCATGGGGCTATCTTTAGGGACTTAGAATCAGACAGAAATTTAGAGGTTTAAAGGTTATAAAGTATGCTAATATAACCATGTTGGTTGTGCAAAGCTGGGGAATGGGTAGTAAAGGCATTATCTATCTTTTTAAACAATAACAATTTTTGTGTTGACTGTCCCTTTAACCCCTTAACGACCGACAACGTGCAGGGTACATCCTCCAAAAAAATACACTTAACGACCGAGGACGTACCCTTTACGTCGTCGGTCTTGGAAAGCGGTGGAAGCGATCCTGATAATTTCCAGCCACTTTCTGGTTATTGCAGTGATGCCTTGATATTGAGGCAGCCTGCAATAACCCTCCTTGGCCATCCAATGCAGAGAGAGCCACTCTGTGGCCCTCTCTGCATCGGACATCGATGGCGGCAATCGGTGGGTGGGAGCTGACGTGGGAGGCGGGTGGGCAGCTATTGATGGATCCTGTGATACAGAGGGGGGCGGGATCGTGGGCGGGGTAGCTGGGGGCACGCAGGGACGCGCGCGTGTGCAAGGGGGGCGGGCGCGTGCACGGGGCAGGAGCGGATGGGAACCGCTACACTACAGAAAATGTTTGCAAAAAAAGTGGGATAGAGGGGGGAAATAATTAAAATAAAATGGATATAAGGTATCTGGGAGGCGATGGGGGGGTTGGTCTTTGGGGGGGAAGCTACACTACAGAAATAAAATAAAAAAAATAAGATAGCTTTTATTTTAATACTGGCAGACTTTCTGCCAGTACTTAAGATGGCGGGGAGAATTGTGGGGTGGGGGAGGAAAGAGAGCTGTTTGCAAGCTCCCTACAAGCTCCCTAATTAACCCCTTCACTGCTAGCCATAATACACCTGTGATGCGCAGCGGCATTTAGCGGCCTTCTAATTACCAAAAAGCAACGCCAAAGCCATATATGTCTGCTATTTCTGAACAAAGGGGATCCCAGAGAAGCATTTACAACCATTTATGCCATAATTGCACAAGCTGTTTGCAAATAATTTCAGTGAGAAACCTAAAGTTTGTGAAAAAGTTTGAAAAAGTTAACTTTTTTTTTATTTGATCGCATTTGGCAGTGAAATGGTGGCATGAAATATACCAAAATGGGCCTAGATCAATACTTGGGGTTGTCTACTACACTAAACTAAAACTAAAATTAACCCTAGAAGCTCCCTACATGCTCTCTAATTAACCCCTTCACTGCTGGTTATAATACACGTGTGGTGCGCAGTGGCATTTAGCGGCCTTCTAATTACCAAAAAGCAACGTCAAAGCCATATATGTCTGCTATTTCTGAACAAAGGGGATCCCAGAGAAGCATTTACAACCTTTTATGCCATAATTGCACACGTTGTTTGTAAATAATTTCAGTGAGAAACCTAAAGTTTGTGAAAAAATTGGTGAAAAGTGAACGATTGTTTTTTATTTGATCACATTTGCCGGTGAAATGGTGGCATGAAATATACCAAAATGGGCCTAGATCAATACTTTGGGATGTCTTCTAAAAAAAAATATTTACATGCCAAGGGATATTCAGGGATTCCTGACAGATATCAGTGTTCCAATGTAACTAGCGCTAATTTTGAAAAAAAGTGGTTTGGAAACAGCAAAGAGCTACTTGTATTTATTGCCCTATAACTTGCAAAAAAACAAAGAACATGTAAACATTGGGTATTTCTAAACTCAGGACAAAATTTAGAAACTATTTAGGATGGGTGTTTTTTGGTGGTTGTAGATGTGTAACAGATTTTTGGGGTCAAAGTTAGAAAAAGTGTGTTTTTTTCTATTTTTTCCTAATATTGTATCATTTTTTATAGTAAATTAAAAGATATGATGAAAATAATTATATCTTTAGAAAGTCCATATAATGGCAAGAAAAACGGTATATAATATGTGTGGGTACAGTAAATGAGTAAGAGGAAAATTACAGCAAAACACAAACACCGCAAAAATGTGAAAATAGCCTTGGTCCCAAATGGACAGAAAATGGAAAAGTGCTGTGGTCATTAAGGGGTTAATCTATCTGCACATGGATAACACAATCTAGGGCAAGATTAAAAGTGCTGCGGTAAATTTATTTTTGCGTTAGCGAAAACATTGCTAGCACTAAGCTTTCTGCGCTTGTCGGGTTCTGCTGGTATTGCAAGTTGAAAAAAGAAAGTATTTTTCGCTAGCGGTAACCCGAAAAGCACAATAATCCTAAGAAGAGTTTTTGCATGTACGTACATGTATTCCCCCATAGAAATCAAAGGTGATAAAAAAAGTGGGAAAAAACACCCTACTTGTGCAAACGACCTCGCATTTTCGCATTCCCCATAGAAGTCAGTGGAGAGAAAAAAATGTTGAAAAAATTCCTACCATAAGTCCCTAGCCTATTAACTCCTAAACCGCCATCCCTCCATATTGCAAAGCACCTAAATAAACTATTAACCCCTAAACCACCATCCCCCCACAACGCAAAGCACCTAAATAAACTATTAACCCCTAAACCACCATGCAAAGTACCTACATAAACTATTAACCCCTAAGCCGCTATCCACCCACAACCAAAAGTTATAAACTAACATCTAAACCTCCTAACATAACACCCCCTAACTTGACCAAAATAAACCAGCATCCACTCACAACACAGTTCTAAACTAACATCTAAACCCCCTAACCTAATACCCCCTAACTTAACCAAAATAAAAAAAATACCCCTAAATTTACTAAAAAAAATCCTATCTTAAAAATAAAAAAAACTTACCTGTAAAACTAAATAAAAACCTAATTTTACCTTTAAAAATAAAAACCTAACATTACACAAAAATAAAAAAAACTAACATTACACTAAAAAAATAGTATATAGTGGTACCCTCACATTCCTAATCTTCAAATTCAAAACAGCCAGTATCATGAAAGGAAAAGCGGTATGGCAGTTTAGGGGTTAAAAGTTTAGGACTTTGCGTTGTGGGAGATGGCGGTTTAGGGTTTAATAGTTTATTTAGGTACTTTGCGATGTGGGGGGATAGCAATTTAGGGAGTAATAGTTTTATTTAGTGTTTGCGATGTGGGGGTGGCGGTTTAGGGGTTAATAGTGTAGATTATGAGTGTAAGTGTACTTTGTAATGTATCTTTGAAGTGTTTTGTGCAACTTTTTAGTTTTGGAAAACAGTTTACCACAGCTCTTAGATCACGGTAAGGATTGAAGTGTAAATGGCGATTGAGCTAGCGTAATAGCAAATTCCCTTCACTTGTAATATCAGCGGAATTAAAATGGATCACAAAACACGATTGAGCTAGCGCAAAACTGTTTGCGTCTCACTTGTAATCTAGCCCCTAGTGTTCACGCTTCTGCAATCATTGATCACTTCGTTAATTGCTGTGACTTGGCCTTCAATATCTCACTTGTCTTCCATTTTTTCCAATCTTACCCAATTGTTGATGAACAACCATTGTCCAAGGAAACTTCTGACAAAGAATATCTCTAAGATACATGTTGACAACATACTGTCCCAATTTCCATAGTGAAATCAGGGACTGCAATGATCCTGTCCACTGGCCGCCAAACCCTGCCCATGGCATGCACGACCCTGCCCACTGTACACTTTCATCCCTGCTCCTCCATTCCCAGGCTTGTCTACAGAACACCTGTAGCCCAGACACCCCAGTCTTGAAATGCATTGGAGCAGTGTTGGGAGGAATGCGGCACAGATATTTCCTTAGTAAAGTCACAGATAGATATGTTAGTCTCCGAATAGTTAAAAAATATACTGTATATATATATATATATATATATTTAGGGATTTCTTTTAATTATTCTTTATATTTTAGCAGTGAGATGTGCAACTGCCTCTTAATTATGTAAAGACATAGATGAAAAGAAACCGTAAACCCCAGAGCTTACAGGTTACAGCAGCTAAAATCACCATAGCAACTTAAGGACCAGATCTATGAAGTTGAGAAACTGGAGATAGTCCAACTTTTGGAAAACCTTTGGGACCCTTCTCCCAGCAGGAGATATTTTGTATTGGATTGGCATCTTTAAAGAGAATTTAATTGCTCCTTAGTCTTCACAATACATTTCACAATTAGTTACTTTAAGCTGATGAGCATTTAAACAGTTGGAGACACTTCAACACGGTTCAGCTGAGAGGCTGCTTTTCATTATGGTTTCCTCTCTTACCCTAAATTTGCTATTTGTAATAATAGATATTTTTCTGCATGCATGCCCAGCATATTTCACTCCATGCTTACACTTTTGCCAACGTCCTGTTTTGCAAATTGACTTTGTTCTTTGTCTCTTTGAAGTAATTTTGGACCCAAATAGTGGGAAGTAATTTCCACCAAAGGTGTCTGATTTTGGGACATATTTCTGATGCCAATATTATCTCAGGCTCCCTTACAAAGAAAATATTTTAGAAGGCTTTTAACAGGAAATTCAAAATTTGAGAAACTGTTATATTCACATGATCAGTTTTAGAGAAATATTAGCCACAATATATTATTTTGAACATATTTTAGAAAATAAATGTGGTTTTTATGATGGTGGGTTTTATGATAGGTTAAATAAAAATAATTTGGCATAAGGGCACAGTTAGGGTAGTAACTTGTGGTTAATGTCTTGCACATAAAATAATCAGTTCACGATAGCTCTGGCAATCATAAAATCCTGCTCATCACATATTTATGAGACCAATAGCATTTCTAATATGTTACTGATCTCCTAAATCAGATATAAAAAGGACATTTAACTAGTTTAGGTATAGGAATAGTATAAAATAGCAATTAAGAACTATATAGCAAAAGATCTACATACACATTTTAAAGACATTTGAAAAGGATCCTTTGTTAGTAAACTTTCCAGGGTTTTGCTACCAAAACCCTGGAAAAGTATTGAACTATAGTAAAATCAATATAAAAATATAAAACTGGTGCATGGGCCTGCAGGGTTGTGGGTCTCACGTGAGCTTATAACATATTTGGGTTTAAGGACAATGTGGTCTAATTTAAAGGTTCAGTGAACATATAATTGTCAGGGGCTTAAAGGGACAGTCAAGTTAAAATTAAACTTTCATGATTCAGATAGGGAATGCAATTTGAAAAACAACTTTCCAATCTATTTTTTATCTTTAAATTTGCTTTGTTCTCTTCTTATGGTTATGCAAAACTGTTGAATGGGTAATAAAGGGGTTATCTATCTTTTTAAACTCTAAACATTTTCAAGTAGATTGTCTCTTTAAGGCTAATGGGGCTGATTTGAGGCCCGATATGAACATATGAGTTTCAGTGGTAGCAGGATCATGAATCTGAACCAAGATTTGATCAATGTTAACCTACCATTTCTCTAAATGACACTGGTTGTCCAATATTTCTCTGGAGTACAGCTGGAAGCCCCAGGTATACACACCTGGAAAAACATAAAGGATATTGGTCTGTGGCACTTTAGGCTAAGATGTAAATGTTATCCTCCACTGGCCTTAGAAATACCTGTGTAGCATGTTGCATAGTCACATTTCCCACAAAAAGTAAACTCTTGGAAATTACTGCTGCAAATTAGCAAACTATATAGCCATAGTTTACCAAAGCATGTTTGGCCCTGATGCTCGGATCATATTTTGTAACTGGCCTCTGATTTGAGTCTGGTTTCTATTAAATGTGAGCCTTCAGTTTGTGTCTTGGGCATTTAGACATGATGTCCCATTTTAAAAAAGTGGTTCAGACAAGGAGACAGACCAGACAACAGCAAATTATAACACTTGTTCTATGTGCAATAAGGAGTTTATCGTGGGTATTTGCGCTCGTCTGGCTTATGGTATAACTGGTATTATGAGTTAAAATCTCCCAACCCCTCAAAAGCTCACATTCATCCAAAACCCAAATAGCCATAAATTTAACTCTTTTGCCCCTGTTACTGAGGAAGAAGTTTCTGCCCTTTTACTGTCCACCCACCTCACTACCTGTCCCCTCGATCCAATCCCCTCAGAGCTTCTCCCCTCCCTCTCTTCTACCCTCACCCCTATACTCACACACATTTTCAACCTCTCCCTCAGCACTGGTATATTTCCCTCATCTTTAAAACATGCACTGGTCACACCTATCCTCAAAAAACCTTCCCTCGATCCAACCCCCCCATCCAACTACTGCCCTATTTCTCTACTCCCTCTTGCCTCAAAGCTCCTTGAAAAGCTAGTATATGCATGTCTATCCTATTTCCTTACACTAAACTCTCTTCTTGACCCACTGCAATCTGGATTTCGTCCCCATCACTCCACAGAGACAGCAATTATCAAGGTTACCAACGACCTACTTACAGCAAAATCCAAAGGCCAATTCCCTCTGCTTATTCTCCTTGATCTGTCTGCAGCCTTTGACACTGTTGACCACCCTCTTTTGTTCCAAACCCTCCAATTCTTTGGCATCAGCGACATAGCTCTCTCGTGGTTCTCTTCCTATCTATCTAACCGTACCTTTAGCCTTCTCTGTAGCATCCTCTGCCCTGTAACCACTTTCTGTTGGGGTACCTTAAGGCTCTGTCCTCGGACCCCTTCTATTTTCAATCTACACATCATCATTAGGTTCCTTAATAAATTCCCACGGGTTTTAATACCATTTGTATACCGATTACGCCTAAATCTACCTCACCGCACCAGATCTATCTATCTATCTATTGGGTACTTATAGAGCGCAAACTAATCACCCGTGAGGGTCTCAAGGCGCTAAGGGAAAGCGATAGGAGGAAGAGGGGGAGGAGGAGGGGGGAGGGGATGGGCTTTCAGTCAAAGAGCCAGGTTTTGAGGTCCTTTCTGAATTTTGTAAGGGAGGTGGATTGTCTGAGGTGCAGCGGGAGGGTGTTCCATGTCTTTGCTGCCATGTGGGAGAAGGATCTTTCACCTGCTGTGGATTTGCTGATGTGGGAGATAACTGCGAGTGCTTGGTTGGCCGGTCAGAGTTGTCTGGTGGGGGTGTAGAAATTTACGCAGTGGTTGATGTTTTTCGGGTCCGATGTTATGTAGAGCCTTGAACGCATGGGTAAGGAGCTTGAAGGTGATTCTCTTGTTGATGGGGAGCCAGTGAAGGTTCCTTAGGTGTTCGCTGATGTGGCATTGGCATGGGATGTCGAGGATGAGTCTGGCTGAGGCGTTCTGGATACGTTGGAGTCTCTTTTGGAGTTTGATGGTGGAGCCGGCGTAGAGTGCATTACCGTAGTCCAACTGGCTGCTGACAAGGTCGTGGGTGACTGTTTTCTTGGTTTCGGTAGGTATCCACTTGAAGATTTTTCATAGCAGGTGGAGAATGTGGAAGCATTTGAGGTGATGGCATTGATTTGTCAGTCCATGGCGAGTGAAGAGTCCAGGATGAAGCCTAGATTTCATGCGGATTTATGGGGTCCGAGGAGGAGGACTTCAGTTTTGTCTGTGTTCAGTTTGAGCAGGTTGTCATTCATCCAGACGGCGACTGCTGTCAGGCCTTCATGGACATTCTTTTTGGTGGTGGTGGGATCTCAAATGAGTGAGATGATTAACTGGGTGTCATCAGCGTAGGAGACAATGTTGAGGTTGTGGCATCGGACGATGGGGGTGGGAGAGGCCATGTAGATGTTGAAGAGGGTGGGGCTCAGTGAAGAGCCTTGCGGTACACTGCAGTTGACTGGTGTGGGTTTGGAGGAGAAGGGTGGGAGTCTGACTTTCTGGGTCCTGCCCATGAGGAAGGAAGTGATCCATTCCAGGGCTTTGCTGCAGATGCCGGCGTCGTGTAGGTGGGTGCAGAGGGTGCTGTGGTCAACAGTGTTGAATGCTGCTGAGAGGTCTAGGAGGATGAGGGAGGCGGTTTCTCCTCAGTCGAGCATGGCGCGGATGTCGTCTGTAGCAGTGAGGATGGTGGTCTTGGTGCTATGGTTGCTTCTGAAACCAGATTGGGAGTGGTCCAGGGTGTGGTTGGCCTCAATGTGGTAAATAAGTTGCAAGTTAATGGACTTCGCTATGACTTTGGCCAGGAAGAGGAGTAGAGAGATGGGGCGGTAGTTATTCAGGTCCGTGGGGTCTGCCGAGGGTTTCTTCAGCAGGGGTTTCAATTCCATGTGCTTCCAGACATCTGGGAAGGTGGCGATGGTGTTGCTTGCTTTGTTGAATATGTGATGGGGGCATGGGTCTGAGGGTGCGCCGGAGTGGATGGATTTCATGATTCTGAGGGTGTCCTCTGTGGTGAGGGGGTTCCAGACAGTGTGGGGTGGGGGGGGGTGAATTTGGGTGGGGTGTCGGTGGGTGTAGGGGGGTGGGTGGTGGAGGTTAAGTTATGAGGTGTGAAACTGTCATAGATGTCGAGGATCTTGCGGTGGAAGTGTGCAGCGAGGGTATCGCAGAGGTCCTGGGAGGGTGGAATGTCGGTGGTGTCGCTATTGAGTTTAGCGAATTCCTTGATGACTGAGAGCAACTCCTTGCTGTTGTCTGTGTTAGAGTTCATTCTGTCTTGGATGGCTGTTTTTTGGTGTTTTTTATGAAGTGGTGGTGGGTGGTGATTGCTTCCTTAAAGGCAGTTTTTTCCAGAAGGGTCTTGCTGGATCTCCAGGTTCTTTGCTACCTCCTTCCTTACTAACCCGTGTAACTAACTGTGTTTCTCATATCTCATCTTGGCTGTCCTCTCACTACCTTAAGCTAATTCTCTCCAAAACTGAACTTATTTTTCCCCCTTCTTCCAAAATCTCCACCCCTTCCAAAAGCCATCATTACCCCTACCCCGCATGCCTGATGTCTTGGGGTCACACTTGATTCAGACCTTTCTTTTCACTCCTCACATTCAGTCCTTGGCTAAAGCCTGCCGCTTCCTCCTTAAAGGGACCCTAAACCCAATTTTTTTTCTTTCATGATTCAGATAGAGCATGCAATTTTAATCAACTTTCTAATTTACTCCTAATATCAATTTTCGTTCTCGTGCTATCTTTATTTAAAAAGCAGGAATGGGATGCATAGGAGCTGGCCCATTTTTGGTTGAGAACCTGGGCTATGCTTGCTTATTGGTGGGTAAATGTAGCCTCCAATAAGCAAGTGCTATCCATGGTGCTGAACCTAAAATGGGCTGGCTGCTAAGATTTACATTCCTGCTTTTAAAATAAAGATAGCAAGAGAACAAAGAAAAATTCATAATAGGAGTAAATTAGTTGCTTAAAATGTCATCCTCTATCTGAATCATGAAAGAAAAAATATGGGTTCAGTGTCACTTTAAAAACATCTCTAAAATTAGACATTTCCTAACACGACACACAACTAAGATTTTAATCCACTCTCTCATCCTTTCCCGCATCGACTATTGCAACTTTGTTCTCTTGAGTCTACCTAGCTGCCGCCTAGCTCCTTTACAATCTATAATGAATGCCTCTGCCAGGCTCATCTTCCTTACACATCACTCTTAATCTGCTGCACCTCTCTGTGAATCCATTCACTGGCTTCCTCTTGCCTCCAGGAGTAAACACAAAATCCTCACTCTGACATACAAAGCCCACAACTGCACTGTTCCCCTCTACATTTCAGACTTTGTCTCCAGATATTCTCCCTCCCGTCCCCTTCGCTCTGCTAATGACCTCCAACTCTCCTCCTCTCTTGTTACTTCCTCACTTTCCTGCTTACAGGACTTCTCCAGACTGGCTCTCATCTTGTGGAACTCCCTGCCTCGATCCACAAGACTCTCCCCTAGTTTTAACAGCTTCAAGCACTCCCTAAAGAGTCTACTATTCAGGGATGCACACAACCTACACTAACCTTTCCTAACTCCATTGCTTTTCCCTTGAACCCCTTAGAATGTAAGCCTATGAATCCAGCTGTTTGTAGATCGCCTTCATAAGAGCCAACTACAGCAATCCAACTCTCGGCAGGGTCCTCTACCCATTTGATCCCTATATTTACAGCACTTCAGAGCTCTGGTTAATTGTTTTGCAAAACCCCAAGGTATAGTAACACATTTATAAACACTGTCTAATAAAAATTATTTTAAAAAAAATATTGCACACAAAAGTTATAAGGGCCCAAAGATATGAGGTCTCAGGTGTTAGAAGAAGAAAAAAAGGCAAGAAAATGGCTTTAACATTGAGATACATACATATACATGTCTAAACATATGTATAACCTATATAATAAAAGGCCAGGTATGTTTGTCTGAAGTTGTCATGCGCAGTAGAGACTGCTCAAGGACAAACATACTTGACCTTAAGGAAGGATCAGTCGGTGAGGATCAGACAGCAGAGAGGGTGGGCGGAAGCGGACATGACAGGGGCAAGGTTGGCAGGAGTGACGTGTTGGGAAGGTGGCCAGACCAGGGCGTGACCAGGCGGGAGTGGGTGTGACAGGGGTGAGGTCGGACGAGAGCGCGGGCGGGACCGCTGCACTGCAGAAAATGGCTGTGTACACAGGCTTTAGGACTAGTATATTTATATATATATATACATGGGTATTTATATGTGTTTATATGTATTTACAGACATATAAACACATAAATACGTATGTACACATATATAGACATATATATAAGTGCATTTGAGCCTTTTGCAGATAACTAGCATACAAAAGCATATTTATGCAATATTCATTTTAATAAATGTTTTAGCTATGTAATTACTGTAAATATCTCACATTCCAATGTTCTGCAAATAGGAGAATATGTTCCAAGTATTTATACATATATATTCCTATATATCACTGTATATATCTATACCTATATATATTCATGTATAGGTATAGATATATATTGTACCAAAAATATCTTCATATACTGTATATATAAAAAACGTAATAATATTAAGAATAAATAGAATGTATTCTGTTATGTGAAGAACATTGGAACGTGAAATATTCATATTTTCATGTTGGGTTAGCGCACATTAGAATATGCGATTGGGTTTGCGAGAGAGTGGGGTGTTAGGTTTTTTCCACTTTTTTTCTCCATTGACTTCTAAGGGGAATACGTGAACGCACACTCAATATTGTAAGTTCAGCTTTTTGCGCTCATTGGTTAGGGTGTGAGCGAAAACAGTTTACTCTCAACTGCTCAAAAAGCTTACTTCTAGCACAATTAATGCTCAAACATAATCTGGCCCAAATTGAGCACACAATGGGTGTTTGTAATATACAGATGTTAAAGTAATTTTATTGATCAGGGTTTAAGGATGCTTTACGAAACAGGAAATTAGGTAAGGGAATCATGAAAACCCAAGGATTTACAGTTAAATTACAGTAGGGGGCCAAAAATAAATAATGACAGAACTTTTTTTTTTACAACACAAAATTAAACACTTTATATTACAACCTAAAAGTGTGTTATGTCCCTTTAAAGGAGCACTAAATACAGCAGAACTGACTAATTGACAAATACACAAACACAAGACAATGCAATAGCACTTAGATTGAATTTGAGATGAGCATTTTCTGGCATATTTCAAAGTTAATCCAATTTCCCTTCCCTTGTATCATGTGACAGCCATCAGCCAATCACAAAATGCATATATGTACAGTATATATTGTGCACTTTATCACATGTGCAGTGAGAGCTGGAGCTTCAGAAAATCTAAGTGTACATTTTGATAATGGAATAATATTGGAAAGTTTTTTTTAAAATTGCACAAAAAAGTTTAGTTACCTTTTAAACTGTTACAATACACTTTATCTCTATATTCACTATAAGAGGACAATATCTTCCTAATATGTGCTTTTTCCATAAATAGTAATTTTGTTTTGCATCCCTTCTTGAACAAAGTTAATCATCTTTAGCCTTCAAATCACCCCTATTGAATCCAGATAACCTTTTTGGTTCCCTGCCACAACAGCAGCCCACGGACGCTAGATAACATTTGCGGTCAAGAGTAGCCGAGCTGGTGATAAAGGACCTTAAATTAGCTTTTTGTTAGCCTGTCTTATTATTTTTGCCTGACTCATATCTGAGTTGGCCTGTTGTTCAAGTGAGGCGATGTCTGAGTATTCTTTTGACGCCTCCACTTGTCCTGTGATGTCAACCACAGATTGTTTTGATTATTTATTTGTTTTATTTAATCTCACCGCCTCAAGAACGCAGACAGTCAGAATACTTGGATTACCTCTTATTATTAGACGTCCAATTGAAATAAATGTTTCATCACCTCTCTGGCTCTCATCTTAAGGTTGAATGAGATTATTACTATTTTTGTATATTTATAATTATTTGGCATATAATTAATACCTGCATACAAGCATGTTATGGGGGAATTTTAAAGGAACAATAGAGTCAAAACAACTTTCCAAATGTCCTTTGTTCCTTTGGTATCCTTTGTTGAAGAGTTAATCTGGGTAGGCTGATAGGCTTGTGCATGTGTCTTTAGCATTCTATGGTAGCTGTGTTTGCAATTATGTAATATGGCTATAGGCATTGTTGCAAATGTAAACAATGCTGTCAGACAGCAAAAGACATCTGCTGCTGAGCTCACCTTGGATTACTATTTTACCAAGGATACCAAGAGAATAAACCAAAATGTATAACAGAAGTACATTGGAAAGTTTTCTAACCCCTTCACCCAATACGACGTATATATATACGAAGCACATTGTACCACAAAATGTATATATATGTTGCAGCTTAAGGAACCTCTTGCAGTCTCAGCTGTAAAGTGACAGCCGGGACTGCTGTTCCTGAGCTGCAGTAAATCTGTTCTCATATGATAATGGAGCAAGATCGGTGCTCTGTTACCAAATGAGTGCAGCTTGCTGTATTGTTACAGATAGTGACACTGTTTGCAATTTCTATTGCGGGGAGAGGGGAGGTGGGGGGGCATTACACTACAGAAAATAATAATAATTATAAATAAGAAAACATTAATACCTTGACTGGGTACTGGCAGACAGCTACCAGTACCTAAGATGGCAGACACCAATAGGACATTAGGAGGGGGGAGGGTCAGAGAGCTGTTTGGG
>NC_069499.1:1428339323-1428381823 GCF_027579735.1 Bombina bombina | reverse complement strand
AATTAAGGATACTCAGGTATTACTCAAAAAGTATCAACAGGATCCAGATTTTAAAAAGTATGACAAACTGTTTGAAATAAAAATGAATGCCTTTAAACAGGAACTGTGGCAATTCAAATCTAGGAAAATGAATCGGGATATAAGGGACTATGACTCAAGACCAGTCTACAGATGGACACAGGAAGACACTTCTAGGAAAGGATATAGATGGAACTCAAAAAATAGAAATAAGGAAACAAATTGGAAAGGGAACAAGAAAGGAAAAAGTGTAACATTCTCTGACACGGAATATGAATGTTACTCCTCTGATGGGGATACCAATGAAGAAGGAGTAACCGCAGCAGTATTACAGGTGGATGATTTCTCACATTACTGTGATAATTCCATCTCACAGTCAAAAAACGGACAGGAACAGGCCACACAGGGGGTCAGAAAAAAACACACAGAGGATGTCGTGGAGGCCACAACATAAAATGCAGGGAAACAAGGAAGACAAATCAGAGGACTTTATATGCAACCAGATCCCAGAAACTGATGAAGAAATATGCTTAAATAAAAATGTCATTAACTTGTCCTCATTAACCCTTACTTCTCCACAGGTGAATATATTATCCAAAGGTCTCAATTTTGTGCCCTCCCATCATTTTAATGTTTTTGAGACAATCCAAGACATTAATAGGTTTGCAAGAAAAATCACATTACAGAAGCATTTTCATATTAATGATGGGGAGTCACAAGATGATTTTGACCTAAATGTGGATATAAAAAGTAATGAATATGTTGTGCCCCTTACATTTGACTTAAAGTTTTCAGAACTAAACACCGTGAGGGATCTTGAGAAACTATTAGAGGAGGGGGAAGACATTAGGGATAACCTTTTACAGGAAGGTAATATTTCCCTAAGAAACATAAAAAATAAAAGTACTTTTTATCCCTTTCACACATGTTCAAAGGTGATAGATGTTTTTCAGAAAACAGTAGAAATTAAACTACGCAAACTAGAAAAAACTGTTTCTGAAAAAGCAAAGAAAATGCACACTAATTTAACTTTTAAAGAAAAACTAGCCCTTAAAGAATTGTCCGAAAATGAGAGTATCACAATAAGGCCATCAGATAAGGGAGGTAACGTGGTCGTCCTTAATAGGACTGACTACGTAGCTGAGGCCAAAAGACAACTTGGTGAAAGAGATGTTTACACTAAACTTAAAGAAAATCCAACCAATAAATTTCAAAAGGAGATTGCCAGCATTATTAAATTTGCACGTAATAATAATATTATTACTCAATCCGTTCAGGAAAAATTGATAGTGTCCCATCCAGTCACACCAATATTCCATCACTTTCCCAAACTACACAAAAATCCCTTGACTCCGCCAGGTAGACCTATCATTGCGGGCATTGGGTCAATGAACGAGGCTTTATCTGAACTTGTAGACACCTTTCTGCAGCCATTGGTCTTTCAATTACCTAGTTACATTAAGGATACCACTTCTTTTGTTAATAAAATTGGCAACATTAAATGGAAATCTAACTACAGATTAATGGTAGTAGATGTTACCTCATTATATACATCTATTGAACATCACAGAGGCCTTACTGCCATTGAATTTTTCATTGATTCTGCCTGTAATTTTGAGGAAGCAACTAAAGTCTTTTTGCTGAGAGCTATTGAATACTTGTTAACGCACAACTTTTTTATGTTTCAGTCAGAGTACTATCTCCAGAGGCGTGGGACAGCTATGGGGGCAAAGTTTGCCCCCTCCTATGCCAACCTGTTTATGGATTGGTGGGAGCTGTCCCACGTCTTTGGAGATGGTAACCCCTTTAAAGACAGGATAATTCAATATTATCGATACATTGATGACCTGTTCTTCATCCTGCAATGTGATGAAATCACAGCAGATCAGTTCTGCAATTATCTTAATTGTAACCAACAAGGAATTGAATTGACAGGAACTCACAGTAATGAAAGTGTTAACTTTCTGGATCTTACAGTACAGGGAGAAGAAATTGGGTCTTTAATTCAAACCAAAATGTATAGAAAAGATACAGCAGGAAACACTTTGTTGCAATATGAATCATGTCATCCTCAACATGTATTTAAAGGTATCCCCAAAGGGGAATACATACGAATTAAAAGAAATTGTACTAAAGAAGTAGAATACCAAAAACAGGCGAAAGAGGCAACTGATAGATTCAGACAGCGTGGATATAGAGAAGGTCCCTTACTAAAAGCGAAGGAGAGTGTAGACCTTATCCCTCGGGAACAGCTGCTTAAATATAAGTCCAAAAAGTAAAAAAAAACTAGAGATAAAAATACTAAAGTTAAATTTATCACTACATACAGCGCAGAATATACTAAAATTTGTACAATAATTAAGGAATCACTGCCAATTTTATATTCAGATCCTATAATCAGAGAAATTGTGAAACCTGGATGTGAATTCATCCCTAAGAGAGCAAAAACATTAGCTAATTATTTATCACCATCTGATATTAAACCTATTAAAAACAAATGCTGGCTTACGCAAAGACAGGGTTGCTTTAAATGTAGACGTCCTATTTGCAAGACTTGTAATTTTATAAGCGAGGGAAATAAATTTATTTCCAGTACAACCAATAAAGAGTATGACATCAGGTACTTTATTAATTGTGCTACAACACACATTGTTTATCTTCTTACCTGTGATCTGTGTTAAAAACAATACACAGGGAAAACTAAGAGGTCCCTCAAGGATAGATTTTTGCAACACTTCAGGTCAATTGAGGATGAGGATAGTGATACTCCAGTATCAAGACACTTTAGAATGAAACACAGCTCAGATGTATCATCTTTGAAAATACAGGGTATTGACCATATTACCAGATGGAAAAGAGGGGGAAACAGAGAAAAAATGCTCAATAAGAAGGAGATTTTTTGGATGTTTTCACTACAGACTAGTGAACCAGAGGGTCTAAATATTAGATGTGATTTGGATGTCTTTACCTAAATGTAGTGCCCCCCGCTTTCCATTTTTTGCAATTTTCCCATACATATCTTTGCTTTTTTGCTTTTTTGCTTTTTTTGCTTTTTTGAATAGGTTTTTATTAAGTTACTGTATTTACAGTCTGTATCAACTGTTTGAAGAACAGTACATTATTTATCTTGATCTTATTGAGAATAAGTACTTGCCTAATACAGAGTATTTTCCTCCATATGACCCCATTTTATTAAATATGTTTTAATAATAATCATATATATATAGATATTGGTAACAAAATGCATTGATATATATAGATATTCAAATTATATGCTTTGCTTGAGACTGTCAATCTTAAATCATTAAGCAGGTCATTATGAATTTACTTAGCACGATATATGTATTTTTCATGTTGTTTGTAGACTGCATATGCTCTAGGGAGGTGTTCACTTTGATGTTAGTATCCAATCAGGTAGAGTGTTTTTTAATTCAGTTCTAATTGATTCAGCCTTAAAAGGTGTATGAACTGATCTCCAGGTAAGCAGTGAACAAGTGCGCATGCGCACAAACGCGTCTGCATGGAGATCAGTTAATCTACCTGACTGCCGTGTCACTGCTGGCTTTCATGTCGGATGTCGTTCAGCATGTCTCCGTTTTTAGTTTTTTGGAATAAAGCTTGGAACTTTTATCTTTACTGCTGCCTGGAGTGTCTGTATTATTCTTGTCATATATTGATCTGGAGCCTGCATTTGAAGATTGAGCGATACTCGAATTCTGTGTTGTTGTATATTTCCTTTGTTTGGGGCGTGTACAGCAGTCTTGCCCGGAGCAGCAGCCAATCCACTGGCCGTATACAGGGGGTGTGTCCCCGCCCACTCTCCATAGCGCCAGAGCTGGATCTTTGAACCGGACCTATCTTAAGAGCGCTGATTACAGTGATTTTGTAGCTAGTTCCCAGTAGTGCATTGCTACTTCTTCAACAAAGGATACTAAGAAAATGAATCAAATTAAATAATAGAGGTTAAATGGAAAGTTGTTCAAAATTGTGTTCTCTGTCTGAATCATGAATCATGAAAGAAAATATTTGGGTTTCATGTCCCCTTCCCCACTCAAGCATAAATTTCACTAGAAGTAAGTTTTTTGTGCATGTCGAGTAGCGCATTTTCTTCATAGAGGCCTATTTATCAAGCCGTCAATCGCAAATATGCTGGAATTCCGCAGCGTAATTGTGGCGAGCCTGATTCACCTTATTTATCAAAGCCTACAGACCGGCAAAAGTTGAAATTTGTGACGTAACATACGATCCGCCAGTCTCAGTCCGACACAGATTGATGCTTAGGTCATTACAGATGTTCTGAATACAAACTTGGGGCTTATCTGACAACTTTTGCAAGTTATCAAACTGCTAACAGGTACGCTCGCCACTATTCCGGCCCAGCGTACCTGCTTTTCATTGTGCCGCCCTGGAGTCCGCGGATGCCATAGGAATCAATGGGAGTCTGAAAGCAGCAATAGCTTATGTTCACTGCTGCCCTATACCCCACTGATTTCTATGGTATAATAAAAGTTATGTTTACACCTAACACCCTAACATAAGCCCAGAGTCTAAACACCCCTAATCTGCCGCCCCGACATCGCCGCCACCTACATAATGTTATTAACCCCTCTTCCGCCGCTCCCCGACACCGCCGCAAATAAATAATGTATTAACCCCTATCCCGCCGCTCCCGGAGCCCACCGCAACTAAATAAAGTTATTAACCTATAAACCCCTGGCCTCCCACATCACTACCACTTGCTAAACCAATTAACCCCTAAACCTCAAGCCCCCCATATCGCCATAAACTAAATGAACATATTAACCCCTAAACCGAACAAACCTTTAACTTTAAATTAAATATTAGCTCATCCCTATCTTATAATTAATTTAAACTTACCTTTAGATTTAAATTAAACTATATTAAACTATTAATTAATCTACCCTAACTATTATACTAAAATTACATGAAACTATATTAAACTATTAATTAACCTACCCTAACTATTATACTAAAATTACATTAAACTATATTAAACTAATAATTAACCTACCCTAACTGTTATACTAAAATGACATTAAACTACAAATTAAATTAACTATATTATATAGTTAAAAACCTATCCCTACTCAAATAATTTAAATCTACTATTAAAAATTACAAAGTTACAAAAAACTAACAACTAAGTTACACAAAATAACAAACACTAAGTTACACAAAATAACAAATGCTAAGTTACAAAAAAAAATACAATAGGCTACAATAGCCTAAAACGGCCTTTTGCGGGGCATTGCCCCAAAGAAATCAGCTCTTTTACCTGTAAATAAAAATACAAACACTCCCCCAACAGTAAAACCCACCACCCACACAACCAAACCCCATCAAATAAAAACCTAATCTAAAAAAACCTAAGCTTCCCATTGCCCTGAAAAGGGCATTTGTATGGGCATTGCACTTAAAAGGGCATTTAGCTCTTTTTCTGCCCAAACCTCTAATCTAAAATTAAAACCCACCCAATAAACCCTTAAAAAAACCTAACACTAACCCCCGAAGATCCACTTACAGTTTTAGAAGACCCAACATCCATCCTCAACGAAGCGGCAGAAGTCCTCAGCGAAGCCGGCAGAAGTCTTCATCCAAGCGGGCCAAAGTCTTCATCCAACCAGGCAGAAGTCTTCATCCAGGCGGCATCTTCTATCTTCATCCATCCGGTGTGGAGCGGCTTCATCTTCAAGACATCCTCTTCTTCCGACGTCTTCTTTACAATGAGGTTTCCCTTTAAATGACGTCATCCAAGATGGCATCCCTTACATTCCGATTGGCTGATAGAATTCAGCCAATAGGAATTAATGTTGAGTATGGGTGTCGGGTCTTCAAAAACTGTAAGTGGATCTTCGGGGGTTAGTGTTAGTTTTTTTTTAAGGGCTTATTGGGTGGGTTTTAATTTTAAATTAGAGGTTTGAGCAAGGAAAAAGAGCTAAATGCCCTTTTAAGGACAATGCCCATACAAATGCCTTTTTCAGGGCAATGGGGAGCTTAGGTTTTTTAGATTAGGTTTTTATTTGGGGGGTTGGTTTTGTGGGTGGTGGGTTTTACTGTTGAGGGGGTGTTTGTATTTTTATTTAAAAGTAAAAGAGCTGATTTCTTTGGGGTAATGCCCCACAAAAGGCCCTTTTAAGGGCCATTGGTAGTCTATTGTAGGCTAGGTTTTTTTTATTTTGGGGGGGGGCTTTTTTTAAAGTTATTTTTTGTAACTTAGTGTTTTTTATTTTTTGCAACTTAGTTTTTTGTAACTTAGTAATTCTTTATTGTAGATTTAAATAATTTTAGTAGGGTTAGGTGTTTAAATATGTAATATAGTCTAATGTAATTTTAGTATAATAGTTAGGGTAGATTAATGAATAGTTTAATATAGTTTAATGTAATTTTAGTATAATAGTTAGGGTAGATTAATTATTAGTTTAATATAGTTTAAGGTAATTTTAGTATAATAGGGTAGATTAATGAATAGTTTAATACAGTTTAATGTAATTTTAGTATAATAGTTAGGGTAAATTAATTATTAGTTTAATATAGTTTAATTTAAACCTAAAGGTAAGTTTTAATTTATTATAATATAGGGATGAGTTAATATTAAATGTAAAGTTAAGGGGCTGTTAGGTTTAGGGGTTAATAGGTTAATTTAGTTTATGGCGATGTGGGGGGCTGGCGGTTTAGGGGTTAATAGGTTTATTAAGTGGTAGTGATGTGGGAGGACAGGGGTTTATGGGTTAATCATTTTATTTAGTTGCGGAGGGCTCCGGGAGCGGCGGTTTAGGGGTTAATAACTTTATTTAGTTGCGGTGGGCTCGGGGAGCAGCGGGATAGGGGTTAATAACTTTATTAGAGTTGCGGTGGTGTCGGAAAGCGGCAGGATAGGGGTTAATAACTTTATTGAAGTTGTGGCGGGGTCCGGGAGCAGCGGAATAGTGGTTAATAACTTTATTAGAGTTGCGCAAGGGTCTGGGAGTGGCGGGATAGGGGTTAAACATTTTAGTATAGTGGCGGTGTTTAGTGACAGGGTATAAATAAAGTTGGGAAAAAGTCGAATAGCAGCAAGATCGATGACTGTTAGTTAACAACAGTCCGCTGCTCATCGCCCGTACTTGGTGCACGGCTTTTTGACAGCTTTTTATATAAATATGGAGAGCGTATTCATGTTAGGTGATGTCAGGTGAGCGTATTGGTGCCGTCGAATGCAACATAGTTGACGGCTTGATAAGTATGTCTCATAGACTTCAATGGAGAGGTTAGAAGATAAAAACTTAATACTTTTCGCTCGCTAGCTGACCCATCAGGAGTTATTACTAATTCACAGTCCAATGTTTTTCACATACAGGACAATGTTTTTTTTTATTGTAAAATACATATTTCTATATATATTTGTAAATAAAGTCATGGCCAAAATTATTGGCACCCCTGCATTTCTGTCAGATAATGCACCACTTCGCCCAGAAAATTTTTGCAATTACAAATGTTTAGGCATTCTCATGTTTATTTCTTTTGTTTGTATTGGTATGACACAAAAAAGTGGAGAAAAAAAGCCAAATCTCACACATTTCATGCAAAACTCCAAAAATGGACTGGACAAAATTATTGGCACCTTCTCAAAATTGTAAGAAATAATTGCATTCCAAGTTTGTGATGCTCTTGTAATTTGTAATTAAACTCACCTGTATCAATTAACAGGTTCTGGCAATATAGAAATCACAACGGCAATCAGTTAAAATGGTAAAAAATGGACTCAACCTTTCTTTTGTGTTTTTTCTGTGTGCCACACTGAGCATGGATAAGAGAAAGAGCAGCAAATGATTGTCTGAGAATTTGAGAACAAAAATTGGGGAAAAGCATGGACAATCTCAAGGTTACAAGTCTATCTCCAGAGATCCTAATGTTCCTGTGTCCACTGTGCGCCACATTGTCAAGAAGTTTACAGCCCACGACACTGTAGCAAATCTCCCTGGATGTGGACAAAAGAGAAAAATTGATCAAAGATTGCAACAAAGGATTGTTTAAATGGGAATCTTACTATCCCCCTCCTGCTCTTATCAGCACCTGCATCCTCATCCATATCTCTCCTTCTCCTCCTTTGAAGTCCACTGCATCCGCATTTTCTCCCCCTCTCCCTCAAGCTGGCAGTTATCTATCGCCCCCCTGGACCAACCTCCCAATGCCTCGACAACTTTGCTGCTTGGCTTTCTCACTCTCTACAAATATACCTGCTCTAATCCTAGGGGACTTCAACATCCCCATTGATAACCCATCTGCCCCTGCTGCCTCTAAACTTCTCTCACTCACAAACTCCTTTAGTCTCTCACAATCCACCTTATTCCCTACTCACCATGACGGACACTCTCTTGATCTGGTATTCTCCTACCTCTACTCCCCTTCTGATGTCACCTGTCACCCATTTCCCATCTCAGACCACCATCTGCTCACCTATAATCTCAATGTACATGCTAAACCTATTTCTCTCCCCGCCTCCGCACCTGTAGAAATCTGCACACTGTGGATCCTCTCCAACTTTCTAATCTTATTTAAAAACTCCTTCCCCAGCCTTCCACGGTATCCTGCCCTGATCTTGCTACAAACCACTATAACAATACTCTCTCCTCTGCACTCGACACCCTTGCTCCTCCACAAATACGCAAAACCCCATGTCGTCAGCTGTAACCCTGGCACTCTAAGCAAACACGATTTCTACAAAAATGCTCCCGTGCTGCTGAACGTGCCTGGAGGAGATCCCGCTCTGAACCTGATTTTCTACACTATAAGTTCATTCTTTATTCTTACTCCTCTGCCCTTCACTTAGCCAAGCAAAACTACGTCTCTTCTCTCATATCTTCTCACTCCTCAAACCCTAAACATCTCTTCTCCACTTTCAACACTCTCCTCTATCCGCCTGCACCACCCCCTTCATCTGACTTTAGTGCTCAAGACTTGGCAGACTACTTTTTCAACAAAACACTTACCATCCCACCACTAGACTGCACAAGACTGCAACCTTCCATCTCCGCCCCCGATCACCCCCTCCAACACATTCAGTACCTTCCCCCCAACCACTGAGAATGAAGTGAGTTCCCTAATATCTTCCTCACAGCTCACTACCTGCCCCCTTGACCCTATTCCTTCACATCTAATACCTTCTCTGTCCTTTACCCTCACCCCAGCTCTTACTCACAAATTCAACCGATCCCTTACTACTGGTTCATTTCCATCATCCTTCAAACATGCAAAGGTCACCCCCATCCTCAAAAAACCCTCCCTCGACCCCAATTCTCCTGCAAACTACCGCCCCATATCACTACTTCCGTTAGCTTCTAAAGTCCTGAAAAAACTAGTTTTCGATCGCCTAACACACTTCCTATACTCCAACTCATTGCTTGACCCCCTGCAATCTGGCTTCCATCTCCAACACTCAACTGAGACTGCCCTCACCAAGGTTACTAACGATCTTCTTTCTGCTAAAAACAATGGCCACTATTCTATACTTATCTTACTTGACCTGTCTGTTGCCTTTGACACTCTTGACCATCCCCTCCTCCTATGGACTCTCAGCTCCCTTGGGTTCAGTGACATTGCCCTCTCCTGGATCCACTCTTATCTCTGTAATAGGTCCTTTTCTGTCTCATTAGCTGGCGACTCCTCATCTCCATTGCCTTTGTCTGTTGGAGTTCCTCAAGGATCTGTTATAGGCCCTCTACTCTTCTCTATTTATACTTCCTCACTGGGTAAACTTATCAGTAGCTATGGCTTTAACTATCACCTCTATGCTGATGATACTCAGATCTACCTATCCACCCCTGCACTCTCTCCTTCTGTCCTTTCCCACATCAGCTACTGCTTATCTGGCCTTTCTTCCTGGATAGCCTCTCACCACCTACAAATCAACATGTCCAAGACTGAGCTTCTTCTAATCCCCCCCATCTAATTCTACTCCAGTTTCTAGCTTAACTATCACTTTTGGTGACACCACTATCTCCCCATCACCCCAAGTCCGCTGCCTAGGAGTTACACTTGACTCCAATCTGTCCTTCATACCCCACATCCAATTGCTCTCTTCATCCTGTCGCAACCACCTACGCAATATCTCCAAAATTCGTCCTTTTCTGAGTGCTGAAACTGCTAAACAGCTAATCCATTCCCTAGTAATTTCCCTGCTTGACTACTGTAACAACCTACTAACTGGCCTTCCTCTCTCCTGCCTCTCCCCCCTTCAATCCATCCTAAATGCCTCTACTAGGCTAATCCACCTCTCCCGACACTCTGTATCCGCTGCACCCCTCTGTGTGTCCCTTCACTGGCTCCCCATTCATAGCAGAATTAATTTCAAAATTCTCACTCTGACCTACAAAGCCCTTACCAATACAGTGCCCCCATACCTTTCCTCACACATCAACAAATATACTCCAGCCCGTCCCCTAAGATCCAACAACGATCTACTCCTTGCCTCTTCTACCATCACCTCCTCTCATGCTAGACTACAGGACTTCTCTTGTGCGGCACCAACCCTCTGGAACGCACTTCCTTGAGCTGTCAGACTTTCCCCCAACCTCTCCTCCTTTAAACGCTCCCTAAAGACCTTCTTGTTCAGGGAAGTCTATCACCAAATCAGTAACTAATGAATTCCACTTGCCTAATAGTTGCCCTCATCTAACTCCACACTAACATCATTCCCACCTTGGCAGTCCCCACCTCCTGTTTCTGACCCTCCTACCCATTTTGATTGTAAGTTACCACTGGAACAGGGCTCCCAATTCCCCCTGTATTTGTTTGTTACATTTTGTCTGGTGTCTCATATTGTACTGTCCTTTTTACCTTTGTTACCCATGGACAGCGCTGCGGAATCTGTTGGCGCTTTATAAATAAAGAATAATAATAATAATAATGGTGGATAAAGAACCTCGATCAACTTCCAGACAAATTCAAGCTGACTTTTCGGCACAGGGTACAAATGTGTGAGCTTGCACTACACGTCGCCATCTGAAAAGAAAAGGGACGCTATGGTAGGAGACCAAAGGAGGACCCAACTGGTGATACAGAAACATAAAAAAGCCAGATTGGAGTTTGCCAAAACTTAACTGAGGAAGCCAAAATCCTTTTGGGAGAATGTGCTGTGGACAGATGAAACAAAATTACAGTTTTTTGGTAAAGTCCATCATTCTACTGTTTTCAGTAAAAGAAATTAGGCTTTTAAAGAAAAGAATACAGTCAAACATGGTGGAGGTTTACTGATGTTTTGAGGTTGCTTTGCTACTTCAGGCACTGGACTGTGTGCATGGCATTATGAAATCTGAAGACTGACAACGAATTCTGTGGTGCAATGTAGGGCCCAGTGTCAAAAAGTTGGGTCTCCTTCAGAGGTCATGGGTCTTACAGCAGGACAATGACCCAAATCACACATCAAAAGGGACCAAGAAATGGTTGAAGACAAAGTGCTGGAGAGTATTGAACTTTCCAGCAATGAGTCCAGATCTCAATCCCATAGAGCACCTGTGGAGAGATCTCAAAACAGCAGTTGGCAAAAGGAACTCTTCCAATCTGAGAGACCTGGTGCAGTTGGGGAAAGAAGAGTTGTCCGGAATTCCAGTAGAGAGGAATAAGAAACTCATTGATGGTTAAAGGAAGCAATTGATTTCAGTTATCTTTTCCAAGGGGTGTGCTACCAAATATTAAATTGAGGGTGGCAATAATTTTGTCCAGTCCATTTTTGGGGTTTTGCGTGGAATGTGTCAGATTTGGCTTTTTGTCTCCACTTTTTTGTGTCAAACCAATATAAGCATGAGAATGCCTAAACATTTGTAATTGCAACAATTTTCTTGGCAAAGTGGTGCATTATCTGACAGAAATGCCAATATTTTTGGCCATGACTGTACCTATACCTGTATTTATATTTCTATAGATATATAGGTATAGATATCTATTTTACATTAACATTATCACATATATAAGATATATATACTACTACATAAAAAAGGTAAAAAATTATACTTATGAACCCTAATCTGCTGCCCCCAACATCGCGACAACTACATTATATTTGTTAACCCCTAATCTGCCGCCTCGCCGCAACCTAACTACATTTATTAACCCCTAATCTGCCGCCCCCAACGTCGCCACCACTATAATAAACATATTAACCCCTAAGTCTAACCCTAAACCTCCCTAACTTAAATATAATTTAAATAAATCTAAATAAAATTACTACAATTAACTAAATAATTCATATTTAAAGCTAAATACCTATAAACATAAACCCTAAGCTAGCTACAATATAACTAATAGTTACATTGTAGCTAGCTTAGGGTTTATTTTAATTTTACAGACAGCTTTGTATTTATTTTAACTAGGTACAATAGGTTAAAATAAAGACAAATTTACCTATAAAATAAAACCTAACCTAAGTTACAATTACACCTAACACTACAGTACAATTAAATGAATTACCTAAATTAAATACAATTAATTACAATTAAATAAAATTATCTAAAGTACAAAACAAACACTAAATTACAGACAATAATAAACAAATGACAAGATTTTTAAACTAATTACACCTAATCTAATCCCCCTAACAAAATAAAAAAGCCCTCCCAAAATAAAAAAAGCCCTTCCCTACACTAAATTACAAATAGCCCTTAAAAGGGCCTTTTGCGGGGCATTGGCCCAAACTAATCAGCTCTTTTACCTGAAAAAAAATTACAATTCCCCCCAACATTAAAACCCACCACCCACACAACCAAGCCTATTATAAAACCCACCCAATCCCCCCTTAAAAAACCTAACACTAACCCCCTGAAGATCACCTTACCGGGAGACGTCTTCACTCAACCGGGCTGAAGTCCTTAACAAAACCGGGAAAAGTCTTCATCCAAGCCGGGCGAAGTGGTCCTCCAGACAGGCAGAAGTTTTCATCCAGACGGCATCTTCTATCTTCATCCATCCGGCACGGAGCGGGTCCATCTTCAAGACATCCAACACGGAGCATCCTCTTCTTCCGACGGCTAAACACAGAATGAAGGTTCCTTTAAGTGACGTCATCCAATATGGCGTCCCTTCAATTCTGATTGGCTGATAGAATTCTATCAGCCAATCGGAATTAAGGTAGAAAAAATCCTATTGGCTGATGCAATCAGCTAATAGGATTGAACTGGCATTCTATTGGCTGATTGGATCAGCCAACACGATTGAACTTTAATCCTATTGGCTGATTGGATCAGCCAACAGGATTGAACTTCAATCCTATTGGCTGATTGCATCAGCCAATAGGATTTTTTATACCTTAATTCCGATTGGCTGATAGAATTCTATCAGCCAATCGGAATTGAAGGGACGCCATCTTGGATGACGTCATTTAAAGGAACCTTCATTCTGTGTTTAGCCATCGGAAGAAGAGGATGCTCCACGTCAGATGTCTTGAAGATGGACCCGCTCCGCAACGGATGGATGAAGATAGAAGATGCCCTCTGGATGAAGACTTCTGCCTGTCTGGAGGACCACTTCGCCCGGCTTGGATGAAGACTTCTCCTGGCTTCGTTGAGGACTTCGGCCAGGTTGGGTGAAGATGTCTCCCGGTAAGGTGATCTTCAGGGGGTTAGTGTTAGGTTTATTTAAGGGGAGATTGGGTGGGGTTTAGAGTAGGGTTGGTTGTGTGGGTTGTGGGTTTTAATGTTGGGGGGAATAGTAATTTTTTTTTCAGTTAAAAGAGCTGATTACTTTGGGGCAATGCCCCGCAAAAGGCCATTTTAAGGGCTATTTGTAATTTAGTGTAGGGCTTTTTTTATTTTGGGGGGGCTTTATTATTTTGTTAGAGGGATTAGATTAGGTGTAATTAGTTTAAAAATCTTGTAATTTGTTTATTATTTTCTGTAATTTAGTGGGGGGGGGTTGTACTTCAGATAATTTTAATTAATTGTAATTAATTGTATTTAATTTAGGTAATTAATTTAATTATAGTGTAGTGTTAGGTGTAATTGTAACTTAGGTTAGGTTTTATTTTTCAGGTAAATTTGTCTTTATTTTAACTAGGTAGTTATTAAATAGTTAATAACTATTTAATAACTATTGTACCTAGTTAAAATAAATACAAAGTTGCCTGTAAAATAAAAATAAACCTAAGCTAGATACAATGTAACTATTAGTTATATTGTAGCTAGCTTAGGGTTTATTTTATAGGTAAGTATTTAGATTTAAATATGAATTATTTAGTTAATTATAGTAATTTTATTTAGATTTATTTAAATTATATTTAAGTTAGGTGTGGTTAGGGTTAGACTTAGGTTTAGGGGTTAATAGCTTTACTATAGTGGCGGCCACGTTGGGGGCAGCAGATTAGGCGTTAATAAATGTAGGTAGGTAGCGGCGATTAGGGGTTAATAATATTTAACTAGTGTTTGCAATGCAGGAGTGTGGCGGTTTAGGGGTTAATATATTTATTATAGTGGTGGCGATGTCCGGTTTGGCGGATTAGGGGTTAACATATTTATTTTAGTGTTTGCGATGCGGGAGGGTCTCGGTTTAGGGGTTAATAGGTAGTTTATGGGTGTTAGTGTACTTTTTAGCACTTTAGTTAAGAGTTTTATGGTACAACGCCGTAGCATAAAACTCTTAACTACTGACGTTTAAATGCGGTACCAGTCTTGACAGGAGAGGGTGTACCGCTCACTTTTTGTCAGACTCATAATACCAGCGCTATGCAAGTCCCATTGAAAATATAGGATACGCAATTGACGTAAGTGGATTTGTGGTATTTCCGAGTCTGGCCAAAAAAGTGAGCAGTACACCTGTACCTGCAAGGCTCGTAATACCAGCGGGCGTTAAAAAGCAGCGTTGGGACCGGACAACGCTGCTTTTTTAAGCCGAACGCAAGACTCGTAATCTAGCCGAAAGTGTTTACTGCTCCTTCATGTTTACTATGCCTTAAATAATTCCAGTTGTCTATATTATTGTGACCTTTTGTAGCTTGACACAAAAGGTCACATTATTAGTAGTATAAGTATCAGTAGTACCTGATAATTATGCAGTCAGAAAGTATAATAATGGGAGTTTTTATATTGTATTTTACAGGGATAGGACCTTCTGTACTTTTAAACAGACTGTGATGCCTACTTTAATAAATTACAAGGGTATGCAACCTTTTTTAAATGAAAGGCTACCACTTTGCAATATTTTTTTCTTGCAAAACAAAAAAAAGGTGCTACATTACAACATAAACTCACAGACCAATAGACCCAGCCAGAGAAATGGGAAGTTAACCAATTCTAGAGAAGAGCATTATAGGATGGTAAAATGGCATCAGATTAAAAGCACTATGGTCGACTTCCGTTTGGGGTGGAGCTTGGAAACAGCATGCTCCAGGTCTGTGCGGTGACCAACCACCGCTGAAAATACTACCCAAGCTATCCTACCACTTATCCCAGCAACTATGTGGGGTCTTCGGTGTGGTGGTACACGCAGCTAGGATATTCTGGCTGAAGAAAAAGCTGGAAGTCGCCATTTTTTTGATGTGGATGTCTGCTTGAATGCAGTGAGTACCTGGCAGAGGCATAGTCTCAGAGGCAACATATCGGGGTAAAACTATCCTAGCACCCCTTACCTGATTGCCAAAGTTCCGGAACCAGCGCACGGCAAGTTGTTTCTGTGCGGAGAAGACCCGATACGCCGAGGACAGCTTCCTGTAGCACATGACAGGAAGACGGTGTAGAAGCCAGTGCCGGTGAGGAGGTTCGTCGCATCGTGGAGGGATCCGTGCTGGGCCGACCGACTTCACCAGGGCATAAGCGAAAGCATCAAGGCGGTGGACCGGGTTCCTGTGGGCCTTTAGGAGCAAACATAGCTCATTTCTAAAATCTAGGTGCCAGCATCAAGACGCTCTGAAACTTGCAGAAACTGTTGCTGCCGCAAGTATCGCTCTCTTTATTTGCTTTTTGTTATTGCCTCTCCTTTCTATCTGTAGCTATGCTGGGCCGGCAGGTCTGAAGTGAGACAGTTACTTATCACAGGGATTAACTGTCTATCATTACCATGCTTTTTGCCGGATAAATTGTAAAGGCCCGCATAGTGATCCAGGTCCTTTTGTTTTTTTTTTGTTTTTTTGTGTGTGCTTTTCCCACTTGGTTACTTTGCTAACTCTAGTAAAATTTTCGGTAACCTATCTATCCTGAGATTACTTTTTTTTTATATTTAATGGGAAAAGAAAAGTTTGGAGAAAAAGTAAAAAGTAAAGGATAAAGGCGAAACAAAGAGGGAAATCCTATAATCTGTCTTCTATGCCAGCAGGGTGCTGATTAAGAGACATAAGAACTGGTATCCTTAAAGAATTTAAGAATATCTCTCTGACATATGTAAAATCCTGAGACTCCGCTTGAACATAGTTCATGTGTTTGCATGTCATTGTTATGCGTTACTTTTACACCTTCTGCAATGTATGCATGCTAAACACGGGGTTTATCTATATGCTAGAATTTGTTACTAATGTCAATTCAGGTTATACTTCTGTTTCTTTATGCTGAGCCTGATAATGATGCTATATTTTCTTGTTAGGCTGACTTGCTATGATTCAGATAACTCTGTAGTCTGCAAATTTCCTTTCTGTATTACTAATACTCAGTATTGATGCACAAGGGTTAAAAACACAGCTGACTTTAAAATTTATACTGTGGTTCATTGCTCTCTAGGACTTATATATTGTTTTTTCTTGTAGAGATTTTTGCCTTTAAACACTGTGCATAGTCTATCTTTTCTAGCGGCCAAACTAGAAAATATCTTACCCATATTAACCTTCTTTATAGATCAATATATAAAAATATAAAAGGAGGAGTGTTTCTCCTGTGGAAAATTTAGCTTTTATAACTACTTTGACAGGCCTATTTCACTTTTTATTTTTAATTTTTTTCCCCCTAGCCAGGGGGTGCACTTTATAAATTCAGATATTCACACCTATTAAAATAAAAAAAAAAAAAAAAAAAAAGAGATCCAGAGGACCTACACTTATATTTTTGTATAGTTTTGTACTCACAAGTTATGTTTTATGAGTGCTCGCTGCGGCGAGGCTGTCAGTAATTTGGTTCACGTTTTATTACTAAGTTTTTCACTTGTACACTTAATTAATGGAAAAATTCATCACACAGACGAAAAAAAATTCACCTGTAATGCCTGCCAAAGTAAAGGATAAAAAAATCTAAAACAAGTGATATTAGTCTTGATTCCACATTAAGTGAGTCATCTCTCCCCTCTTTTGATATTCAGATGCTGATAACACAGCTATCAGCTGTGTTTTCACCTCAATTTGAAATGATCAAAAATGAAATTGCGAGTATGGCCACTGAATTGTCGACTCTCTCCACCAAAGTCAGGCAGTTTTCTGCTAGAATTGGTGAAGCAGAGGACAGAATTTCGGACCTTGAAGATCGTGTAAATGCTCAGGAAGTAACTATTCAAAGACAGGATACCACAATCCAAAATATGCAATTGCGCCTGGAGGACATGGAAGATCGCTCCAGGCGCAATAACATACGTATTGTGGGTCTTCCGGAAACTATAGAATATGAGGATTTAATGAAATTCACCTCCTTTGGGCTACCTAGCGTTAGGAATGCCAGTAGAGTCTCTACCTTTAATAATAGAAAGAGCACACAGGATAGGCCCTAAGAGAGCTCAGTCCGACAGTGTAGCAAGGAGCAGAATGTACATATTTAAAGTATTAAAGTTCCAAGATAAAATGGAATTACTGAAACTCTTTAGAAAGAACGGTCCTCTTCAGTTGGGTAACAATAAGATCTTACTCTTCCAGGACTTCTCCAACGACACGTCCATGAAGAGGAAGTTAATGGCCCCATTTTGCTCACAGCTAATAAATAATGGATTTAAGGCTTGTATGGTCTACCCGGCTAAGGTTATAGTAGAGGATAGGGACTCTATACTTACCTTTCAGGAAGTCGCAGATATCAAAAAGTTTATTAGTTTAAAAATTCCAAATTGAAAATTGATAATAAGGATCTATGCTCTATCATGACTATGTTAATGTCTGCCAGGATGTGTGTAGTATGTATGTTGATGAATGAGGCATGTGTATGGGTTTTTTTTTTTTTTTTTTTCTCTTTTTTTCTTTTCTTTCTTTTTTCGTTTTTTTTTCTCTTTCTCTCCCGCTTTTTCTCCTCTCCTCGCACAGGAGTCTATGGGAATATTGCTAAATCATTTAAGATACAGGTCAAATGGATCTCAGGAAAGAGAGAAATGACTAAGATAAAAAAATTTAAGATATATCTTTTGGTGAAATGACTGGAGTAAATATACTGTCTTGGAATGTAGGAGGCATATCCTCCCCTATGAAGAGAAAACTTATAATAAAAACCCTTGCTAAAAAGAGACCAGATATCGTCTATTAGGGTTGCACCGATACCATTTTTTTAAGACAGAGTACAAGTACCGATACTTTTTTTCAAATACTCACCGATACCAATTACCGATACTTTTTTATGTCATGACAGTTTACCTTCCACATTACAGAGTAATGATTTAAGATCACTTCTTTATAATTATGAACTGTATCTCAAAAGACATTTTGAAATAATAAAACAGTTTTATGTGCTTGTTGTCACAAAGTCTACAGAACATGTTTATAAATAAAAATATTACAATAACATGTTAATAATAACAACAATAAGGGGGGATTACTGGATGCAATTGGGTTGTAGGGTGCCTATATAACTCATCAATCTAACATTTGTATTTAATACAAAGTAATATAATTTAATTCTGAAAATAATATTGAGGAAAGAGTATCCTAGTAATCCTCTGAGAAAAATGGGGCATTTGCATTCTACTGACTCAACAGAAAATAGGGCTGGTCTTCATATTTTTGCAGGGCTGCTTTTTATTCCCAGTCCAGCCCTGGCTAAGGTTGTTCCTCAGAGTACAGTATGTTTTGAGCATAATTGTGCTAGATGAGAACTAGCAGTATAACAGGCAATCTAGCAATTAGAATATTTTTTCAAAAGTTAGTAGCAAGTTCTTAAGGAACAGAAGCATCTCTGCATGTTCAGCTATAAGTCTGTTTCTGCTAACAGCAAGGACGTTTGACGCTAAGCTGAACAGTCTTTCACTTTTCACACTACTGCATGGGTTGGAAAGATATTTTTGGGCCATTTAATCTCAGTTTATTAACTGCCCAGTACTTCAGGGGTTTGTCTGAATGACTGCTCTGATGTACAATAATACAAATAACAGCAATTTGTATTGCAGAACAATTTTTAGTTAAGTTTCCACTCCAGCTTAAAATGAAATGGGAACATGCAGTTTTAAAAATGCCACAAGATGGCGTATGGGTAGGAATTGGAGGTATCGGTTTAAGTATCGGTGCATTTGCACGAGTACAAGTACTCATGCAAATACTCGGTATCTGCACCGATACCGATACTAGTATCGGTATCGGTGCAACCCTATCGTCTATATTCAAGAAACCCATCTTACTGACATAGAAGCTGCAAAACTTAAAATTAAATGGGTGGGTGAGGTTGTAACCGCCTCAAGTATAGCTAGGAAATGTGGAGTAGCGTTTTTATTTCATAAAGACCTTGATTATAAAATCTTACATATAGAGAAAGACCCAGAGGCTAGATATATCATACTCCAAATTCAGATCAATCAGATGGTATATGTCCTATGCAATGTCTAATAAAAATAGTAAAAGTTTTTGGGAAAAAATAAAAATTAAAATCTTTCCCTTCATAGGGGAGAATCTCATCCTAGCGGGGGATTTTAATATGACACTATTCCCAGAATTAGACAGGTTCTGCAATATAGATGCTAAAGAATATAAAAAAGCTGCCAAATATTTTAGAACTTTTTCTTCAAAGCTAAAACTGGTTGATATCTGGAGAGTTAAACACCCAGATTCTTTGACATGTACATGTGAATCCAGAGCTCACATAACCTTTTCTAGGATCGATCTGTTTTTAATATCCGAATCTCTATCGATTGTCCAAACTATCTCAAGAATTAATGATATATTGATATCCGATCATGCAATAATTTACCTAACTTTTCCCTCCTCATTTAATTTTTCAGAAAGAACACAATCCCTATTTTTTCTGCGGTATCTTTTGAATAATCCCAGATTTTCTAATTGGCTTAAGCAAAAATGGAAGGACTACTGTACACATAACATTTCTTACCTTGGTAGAATTGAGATTTTCTGGGAAGCTGCTAAGGCTGTCCTACGAGGTGAAATTATGAGTTACCTAATAAATAGTAAAAAAAAAAAAAAAGGCTAGGGCTCAAGAAATCCAGTTATCTAATAGGGTTAGAAACTCTTATAGAAAACTTTCCGAGGATCGTTCCACAAGTAATTGGAACAAGTACCAGGAGGCAAGAAGAGAAAGAGATGTCTTTTTAGAACAGAAATCTCAAATTGAAGAATCTAAAATTAACAGTCAATTTAGAGGTCTTTATGGCGACTCAACTAAACATTTAGCAAAATTAATAAAAAATAGAAAGAAAAAGAATTATATTTTGGCTATGAAAGAAAACGATATATGCCATACGAATTCAAGGGAAATTAGCAGAGTCCTGTTTGCTTACTATCAGAAACTATATTCTAGTCAGGATAGCAATATATATATCCAAGATAGATTCTGGTAAAAAATAAAGCTACCCCAAATTCAGGAAGAGGACTTAATATCTCTTAATGCTCCAATTGAGGCAGAGGAAATTAAAAAAATGATAGATAAAATGCGATTAAATAAGGCTCCTGGCCCAGATTGCCTTCCGATAGAATTTTATAGGATACTGGCCCCGGAAATCATTCCTATATTGGGAAGGTTGTTTAATAACTATTTTCATTCGGATAGTCCCATCTCTTCTTATTTTTCAGCTGCCAACATTACTTTAATTCTTAAAAAAGGCCAAAACCCGGAAGAACCAGCCTCTTATAGGCCTATATCTGTGTTGAACACAGATTATAAAATTTTGATGGCTATTATATCTGATAGGCTCTCTTTATTGCTGGGTAACATCATTCATACAGATCAAACCGGTTTTATGAAATCTAGGACGTCCATAAAGAATATACTGAAAATTGTGACTTTTCTGGATTATTTTCATTATTTAAACGAAAAGGAAAAAAAGAATCTTGTAAATGATTGCGCGATTCTTTCTTTAGACGCCGAAAAGGCATTCAATGCTATCTCATGGGCCCATTTATTTAGAGTATTGCAGGAATTTGGCTTTAAGAATCAATTCTTGCAATTTATTCAGAAAATCTATAGAAAGCCAACTTCGTTTCTTATTGTTAATGGTCATCTCTCTCAAAAAATCATCCTAGGTCGTGGAACAAGGCAGGGCTGCCCGTTGTCTCCCCTCCTATTTAACCTGGCATTGGAACCCTTAGCTATTCGTCTAAGAAATGTTTTAGAGGGAATCAGTATGGGCTCCTATACTCTTAAGATCCTGCTGTACGCAGACGATTTACTGTTATTTTTAAAGAATTCATCTTACTCAATTCCAGCTGCATTACAATGTTTAGACGAGTTCAGTTCATTTGCGGGCTACAAAATCAATTTTAATAAAAGTGAACTTATGTGGATTAATAAATCCAGAAATAGTTCACAAGACCATCCATTAAAAGAGGTTGAAGCAATTACATATTTAGGTATAATATTACATAAAAATCCGAAATACTGGTATCGGCTTAATCTCTCGCCACTATTTCTAAAGGTTAAATCGGACCTGGAGTTATGGACGGCATTTCCACTATCCATTACGGCTCGCGTTAATCTAATAAAGACATTTATTTTTCCTCGCTTACTTTATCCCCTTCAGAATCTTCCGCTCTTTATTCTTAGTAAGGATTTGCGTAAATTATATTCCTGCTGTTCCAAATTTATTTGGAATAACAGGAAATCGCGTATCTCTCTAGATAGACTCATGCAAAACTTTGAAGCAGCAGGCCTTGCTTTTCCTAACTTTAAATTATATAATTGGGTTTGTCTAATTAAAACGGCGGTGGATTGGATTGTTGAAAAGGAGTTAGTGTCATCTCTAGAGATGGAGACTTATATGGTTTCTCCTTGTGCTTTAAAAGCAATATTACATTGTCCTCTACAACTTTTACCAAATAAGGTATTTTCTCTAATCTCTATCAGAAATATTGTGGTGGCTTGGCAGAAGTGCTGTACAATATTGGAAGTAGATTTTACATTTTCGCATTCTTACCGATTAGGGTAAATCCTCAATTTTCTCCAGGGCTTAAACAATCAGTATTTAGAGAGTGGGCTGAAAAAGAGCTCAAATACATTTGTCAGATCCTTCCTCAAGACGGGCAACTAATCTCCTTTGGGATTCTCTCTCAACATTTTCAGTTAGCTAGATCTAATTTCTTCGCCTATCTACAGGTGCGCCATTTCATTAATACACGAAAGTGGGATATGAGTAAATTGAATGCATGGTCGGATCTCAATTTATGTTTTCAAAAACTTGCATCAGGAAACTCTTCCATTTCTCTTATGAATAATATTATGCTCTCCAAACAAACATTAATATTTTTAGACAAATTGACTTTATCTTGGACCCCCTCTTTCCCTTTAATTGATCTTGGTAAAATTAAACGTAGCATGATAAATGTAAAAAAATGTGAAATTCCTAGGAGTTGGAGAGAATCTCATTTAAAACTTATTAATAATTAAGTAAAAGGAGCAACCGTATTGCTCAAAAAGAAAGTTCAGGGTAGTATTGTGTGCAAGGAGAGGCTGTCACCCTCGCGACATGTAGTGTTAGGTGTAGAGTGCTAGGATTTACATATATACCGGATAATTCTCAAGAGGCAGGCAAACCAGGTTGCGGTACAGCGTATTCAAAAAATCTCAATCAGGGCAAACATGTCATGTGACCTTCCTTTTGGTTCTAATAGGGCTTTGTAAACGTACAGTCTTTTAGCGGTTACTTTGTATGTCAGCCACTATTTCCATAAGAAGGGGGGCTCTGCACAAACAGAAAGTATGCCCACAGAATGGCCCGCTAATATACTTATAGGAGAAAGTGGTATGACAGATGATCCTGTAAACATATAGTTGTAAGAGTAATAATCGCAGCCTGTCAGCTCGAGTACATCAGTAGCGTTAATCAGGCTTACTTTCAACACACTTCAGTTCCATATATCACAGACAAGCCCAAAGCGGCATACTCACGGTAAGGTACCCAGTTGTGATCTAGTTCCCAGCTGTAGCTCAGTCCCCAGCAAATCTCAGCAGTTTAATACTCACACGCCGCTAACACTACTCAGCCTCTCTCAGTGCAGCATGCCTTTCTTAGTCAGCTAAAATCATCCCAGTCAGCTGTGATCCGTGCCGGTGAGGACGTAAGAGCGGAAGTGGAGCCCCTGTGCTCCACAGAAAATGCAAAACAAAACAGTATCCATAAACGTCCCAGTGTAGGTGGAAAAAATCAACTTGGTTCCAGTTCCATATATAAAAGGCAAATTTTATTGAAACGATTCAGGATAAAACATGTAGATAACTCTCAGCAAGAGAGACAAGTGGAAAAGTCTGACCGGTTTCGGCCCAGTGTGGCCGTAGTCATAGACAGTGACAGGTATTCAGGGAAAGCACCCTATATACCTGTTAACCACTCCCCAAATGGGAGTGGTAACAATCTAACATGATTTGTTAAAATTAAAAACACCTTGTACCTCATAGCTAGCTGGGATTGGAGTATGTATACAAAGGATACAAAGTATATATATGTTTTCACAAAAGCAATTGAAAACATATATGTATATATGTATACACTATTGGAGAGCTAAGGAAGAGTACATAGATATGTTAACAATAGGCATAAACTTTCCAAGCATTTTTCCTCATCATTTTCTCTATATTTATTCTCACACTATATGTTACTTTTTCGTACCTTCCCTTGTCCAAAATTAAAACCACCCATTAGGTTTAATGTTTAATGGATACCAGGAGGAAAATGGCTAGGTGGTAACTTAGGCATATATAATACATGACAAATTGATTGAGTACAAACTCCTGTTCAAAGGTGTTAATGTATACAGCACAAAATACAAAATACACTATTGTTACCAACAGATGAACAGGAACTATAAAATCATAAAATCATAAAGTCAGGTGAACATACAATTATATTACCTTATACTCTAGCTAGGTTATATGTGAAAGAAGGGAAGTTCAAAAGGGAGATCATTAGTTATTAGGAGAATAATTTATTTGGAGTGGTTTTTCTTGGGTAGTTCATTGATATAGCCATAATGATACCACAATGCCAATAGAGTGGTAGATAACAGAGAGACTATGTTAAAAGGATATATTCTCAAGTATTTGGTACTAGCCAGATCTATCTGTGCCAATAATTTATAATGTCGAATTCTGAGTTGAAACCCTCAGGTACCAGGCTACCGAGCCTGTGTATCCAGTAAATCTCTTGCCTGGAAAGGATATGTAGTAAATCACCCCCCCTTGGTGGTCTAGATACTGACTCGATAGCCCGCCACCTGAAGGTTCCAACATCCCCCATGTGTACCTCCAAGAAATGTTTGGATAGAGCAGAAACAGCCCTTTCCTGGGAGACATAAGAGAGATGCTCCCTGATTCGCTTACCCACAGGCCTGGTGGTTCTGCCTACGTATTGTTTTTTGCACTGGGTGCATTCAATCAAATAAATGACATATCTATTGCCACACTTGATGCAACCCCTAGTGTCAAAAACCTCCAACGTTTTGGTTGAGGAAAAGGTCTTTGAAACAACCATGTGATCACATGATTTGCATGTTTTTTTACCACACTTGTATGTTCCCTTGACCTTTAACCATGAGCTACCACTATCCTGCTGGGGTAACATACTGGGAGACAAAATGTTGCCCAGGGTCATGTTACGTTTATAGATGAAGTTACATCCATCGTCCATAACCTGTCTCAGAACTGTGTCGCCTCGAAGTATTGGCAAGTTTCTTTCAATAACTTTACAGACCTTATCAAATTGATTTGAGAAAGCTGTAACCAACGTAGGTTTGATTCTGTTGGAGTTATCATCCTTTAATCTGTTATCTCTTGCCCTCCCTTGGTTACAACTCAGGTCCATTGCAGATACTTCCATGAAGGTCTTACTAACCAAATTTTTGGAGTAACCTCTTTCTCTCAATCTCACTTTCAGATCCTCACTCTCTCTCAGGAAATCCTCTCTCCGGGAGCAGTTTCTTTTTATCCGCATGAATTGGCCTTTTTCTATACCTTTGAAAACATGCCTAGGATGACTGCTCTTGGCGTGTAACAATGTATTCCCGGAGATAGGTTTCCTGTAGAGAGAAGAGGAAACCCTTCCAGTATCACCACTGGATGGGAGGGTAACATCCAAGTAATTTATACTGGTCTGGTGCCACTCAAAGGTGAACCGTAGACCAACACTATTGACATTGAATACATCGACCAAATTATCAAGTTGATCTTTGCTGCCTGACCAAATGACCAACAGGTCATCAATATAGCGCAGATATTTTACGATATGTTGGGTCTGGTTTCTATTACCCCCAAAGACGTGGAACCGCTCCCACCACCCCATAAACAGGTTGGCGTAGGAGGGGGCAAACTTGGCCCCCATGGCTGTTCCACGTCTCTGGAGGTAAAATTTACTCCTGAACATGAAGAAATTATGCCGGAGTAGAAAGTTAACCACTCTCAGCACATATGCTCCATGTTCAGGAGAAAGGTCAGTCTCTTTGTTCAAAAAGAACAAAACAGCTTTCAGACCATGTTCGTGTGGTATGGAGGAGTACAGGGACACCACATCAATGGTTGCCCAACTGTACCCCTCCTCCCAAACGACATCCTTAAGTCTGGAGAGCACATGTGTAGTGTCCTTCACAAAACTGGGCAGTTTGCGAACTAGTGGTTGTAGGAATTGGTCCACCCACTTGGACAAGGGTTCCAAAAGGGACCCAATTCCTGCCACTATTGGCCTGCCCTGTACATCCACCAGGCTCTTATGTACCTTAGGAAGGTGGTGGAAGATGGGCATTACTGGATTATCTACCAATAGACAATCATATGTCTGTTCGTCAATAATGCCCATCTCCACCCCATCATCCAAAAGGTCCTTTAGGGTAGCCTTATACTCAGGTGTGGGGTCCCGAGACAATTCCATGTATGCCTCAGAGTCCTCAAGTTGCCTCAATGCCTCTTGGATATAGGCACTTGTATCCAGTAGGACAACAATTCCCCCTTTATCTGATTGGCGAATTACCACTTCCTTGTTGTTTTGTAATCTGGCAATAGCCTCTTTTTCCAACCTAGACAAATTGGAGTAATAATCATGTTTTCTGGAATCATCTAGTTTAGTGAGATCTTCAATAACTCTCTTGTGGAAAACCTCCAGACTTTTACCCCTAGCTTGCAGTGGGTAAAACTTAGACCGGGATTTCAGATTGTGATGTTTTTTGCTTATCATTGAAACTTCTAAACTAGCCTCCTGTGTACCACTCAGGTCCTCTAGATCTACTAAGGCACAGGCATCATTAAATGGTGATGCTGAGAAGAATTTCCTTAAAGTAAGGTCCCTAACCATCTTATTAACGTCCAATATGGTCTGGAATAAATCAAAATCCCGGGAAGGGACAAAATTGAGACCATACCCCAGGACTTTCCTCTCAGCATCTGTAAGTTGATGGGTAGAAAGATTAACCACTGTGAAGTCACCTACTGGTATCTGTGCCCCCTGGTGTTCCTGCTTTCCCTCACTGGGTACCTCTGGGACTGAATGGAAGTGTCCTCTTTCATTTGTGTATAGCCCCTCCCTCCCCCTCTGGGTTGTTTTGGAGCCCACTGAAAAACCTGCATATTGGGTCCCATATGATTAGTGGCTATTTCTCTAGTATTGCCAGACTGGGAATAGGGTGACCGCCCCCCTCTGCGACGGCCCCTCCCACCCCTCTTTGGTATAGCTCCCATCATTACTCCCTTGGGATCCTTAAGGATACTTCTTGGTCTAGAATTGAATTCTGTATTTACCAATAATTCAGTTGTCTCCCCCTCTGAGCCAGTGCAGCCCTCATCCTCAAAACTAGAGGCAAATCTGTCCTCATCTGTCTGCTCAGGCTCAGAGTCAGAGAAAACTACCTGTTTTGTTCCAGACGCTATATTTGGCTTATTTTTTTCTTTTTCCTCTTTTCCAAGTTTACCTTGTGCAGTGTCCTGACCTGTATGTTGAGCCCTAGACCTATTATTATGTGTCTAAGACCAAACTCTGCCTCTTTGTTTCTTTTGCCAAATATAGACGGTACCATTGCTATAATCTTTCTGGTCACGTATATACTTAGAGTGTTTAATTTGAATTATAAGTTTCTTGGACTCCTCCATAACACTCTTAAGTATGGCATCATATTCAGGGTAAACATTACATAATTTATACTTGTTCACATCACTTTGTAAAGCTGTTATTTTTTCCTTAACCTCTATTAGCAACATATCTTTGTATTCAATCAGGAGAGCTATAAGCTTAAGTGAACAATCCGTTAGAGCCTGATTCCATCTCTCAATAAACCCAGGGTCCTTTACATCATAAGTCGGAAATTTGTTAATCCTAAAACCCCTGGGGATCATCTTCATACTAATATATTTAGAGAGAATCCATTTGTCCCATTTTAGCTTTTGCTCCTTCTTCTTTAAGTTCTCCAAATCATAAAAGTAATCTCCTAATAATGTGTTGGGTGTGTCGCTTTCAAACACATCTGTTAGTTCCAATATATCCCAGTTTTCTTCATCCATCTCATTGAGAGAGAAGAAAGAGTCTGGCTGTGACATGTTATCCATATGCAAAATTTATCAAAAAAGTGCTGTGCAGCTACTTTGCCTATTTGTACTACGGTACTAATAAATTATAAGTCCTTATTTTCTGGAAACCAAATGAAACCCCACCCGTTCATTGCACGGTATTAGCAGCATACATGAACTTTGTAGATAAGAATTTGCTGACTTAATACACAAATAAAGTCCTGAATATTTAGGCAGGGTAAAAATCAAGTAAAAGGAGCAACCGTATTGCTCAAAAAGAAAGTTCAGGGTAGTATTGTGTGCAAGGAGAGGCTGTCACCCTCGCGACATGTAGTGTTAGGTGTAGAGTGCTAGGATTTACATATATACCGGATAATTCTCAAGAGGCAGGCAAACCAGGTTGCGGTACAGCGTATTCAAAAAATCTCAATCAGGGCAAACATGTCATGTGACCTTCCTTTTGGTTCTAATAGGGCTTTGTAAACGTACAGTCTTTTAGCGGTTACTTTGTATGTCAGCCACTATTTCCATAAGAAGGGGGGCTCTGCACAAACAGAAAGTATGCCCACAGAATGGCCCGCTAATATAAAAGTCTGGAGGTTTTCCACAAGAGAGTTATTGAAGATCTCACTAAACTAGATGATTCCAGAAAACATGATTATTACTCCAATTTGTCTAGGTTGGAAAAAGAGGCTATTGCCAGATTACAAAACAACAAGGAAGTGGTAATTCGCCAATCAGATAAAGGGGGAAGTGTTGTCCTACTGGATACAAGTGCCTATATCCAAGAGGCATTGAGGCAACTTGAGGACTCTGAGGCATACATGGAATTGTCTCGGGACCCCACACCTGAGTATAAGGCTACCCTAAAGGACCTTTTGGATGATGGGGTGGAGATGGGCATTATTGACGAACAGACATATGATTGTCTATTGGTAGATAATCCAGTAATGCCCATCTTCCACCACCTTCCTAAGGTACATAAGAGCCTGGTGGATGTACAGGGCAGGCCAATAGTGGCAGGAATTGGGTCCCTTTTGGAACCCTTGTCCAAGTGGGTGGACCAATTCCTACAACCACTAGTTCGCAAACTGCCCAGTTTTGTGAAGGACACTACACATGTGCTCTCCAGACTTAAGGATGTCGTTTGGGAGGAGGGGTACAGTTGGGCAACCATTGATGTGGTGTCCCTGTACTCCTCCATACCACACGAACATGGTCTGAAAGCTGTTTTGTTCTTTTTGAACAAAGAGACTGACCTTTCTCCTGAACATGGAGCATATGTGCTGAGAGTGGTTAACTTTCTACTCCGGCATAATTTCTTCATGTTCAGGAGTAAGTTTTACCTCCAGAGACGTGGAACAGCCATGGGGGCCAAGTTTGCCCCCTCCTACGCCAACCTGTTTATGGGGTGGTGGGAGCGGTTCCACGTCTTTGGGGGTAATAGAAACCAGACCCAACATATCGTAAAATATCTGCGCTATATTGATGACCTGTTGGTCATTTGGTCAGGCAGCAAAGATCAACTTGATAATTTGGTCGATGTATTCAATGTCAATAGTGTTGGTCTACGGTTCACCTTTGAGTGGCACCAGACCAGTATAAATTACTTGGATGTTACCCTCACATCCAGTGGTGATACTGGAAGGGTTTCCTCTTCTCTCTACAGGAAACCTATCTCCGGGAATACATTGTTACACGCCAAGAGCAGTCATCCTAGGCATGTTTTCAAAGGTATAGCAAAAGGCCAATTCATGCGGATAAAAAGAAACTGCTCCCGGAGAGAGGATTTCCTGAGAGAGAGTGAGGATCTGAAAGTGAGATTGAGAGAAAGAGGTTACTCCAAAAATTTGGTTAGTAAGACCTTCATGGAAGTATCTGCAATGGACCTGAGTTGTAACCAAGGGAGGGCAAGAGATAACAGATTAAAGGATGATAACTCCAACAGAATCAAACCTACGTTGGTTACAGCTTTCTCAAATCAATTTGATAAGGTCTGTAAAGTTATTGAAAGAAACTTGCCAATACTTCGAGGCGACACAGTTCTGAGACAGGTTATGGACGATGGATGTAACTTCATCTATAAACGTAACATGACCCTGGGCAACATTTTGTCTCCCAGTATGTTACCCCAGCAGGATAGTGGTAGCTCATGGTTAAAGGTCAAGGGAACATACAAGTGTGGTAAAAAAACATGCAAATCATGTGATCACATGGTTGTTTCAAAGACCTTTTCCTCAACCAAAACGTTGGAGGTTTTTGACACTAGGGGTTGCATCAAGTGTGGCAATAGATATGTCATTTATTTGATTGAATGCACCCAGTGCAAAAAACAATACGTAGGCAGAACCACCAGGCCTGTGGGTAAGCGAATCAGGGAGCATCTCTCTTATGTCTCCCAGGAAAGGGCTGTTTCTGCTCTATCCAAACATTTCTTGGAGGTACACATGGAGGATGTTGGAACCTTCAGGTGGCGGGCTATCGAGTCAGTATCTAGACCACCAAGGGGAGGTGATTTACTACATATCCTTTCCAGGCAAGAGATTTACTGGATACACAGGCTCGGTAGCCTGGTACCTGAGGGTTTCAACTCAGAATTCGACATTATAAATTATTGGCACAGATAGATCTGGCTAGTACCAAATACTTGAGAATATATCCTTTTAACATAGTCTCTCTGTTATCTACCACTCTATTGGCATTGTGGTATCATTATGGCTATATCAATGAACTACCCAAGAAAAACCACTCCAAATAAATTATTCTCCTAATAACTAATGATCTCCCTTTTGAACTTCCCTTCTTTCACATATAACCTAGCTAGAGTATAAGGTAATATAATTGTATGTTCACCTGACTTTATGATTTTATGATTTTATAGTTCCTGTTCATCTGTTGGTAACAATAGTGTATTTTGTATTTTGTGCTGTATACATTAACACCTTTGAACAGGAGTTTGTACTCAATCAATTTGTCATGTATTATATATGCCTTAGTTACCACCTAGCCATTTTCCTCCTGGTATCCATTAAACATTAAACCTAATGGGTGGTTTTAATTTTGGACAAGGGAAGGTACGAAAAAGTAACATATAGTGTGAGAATAAATATAGAGAAAATGATGAGGAAAAATGCTTGGAAAGTTTATGCCTATTGTTAACATATCTATGTACTCTTCCTTAGCTCTCCAATAGTGTATACATATATACATATATGTTTTCAATTGCTTTTGTGAAAACATATATATACTTTGTATCCTTTGTATACATACTCCAATCCCAGCTAGCTATGAGGTACAAGGTGTTTTTAATTTTAACAAATCATGTTAGATTGTTACCACTCCCATTTGGGGAGTGGTTAACAGGTATATAGGGTGCTTTCCCTGAATACCTGTCACTGTCTATGACTACGGCCACACTGGGCCGAAACCGGTCAGACTTTTCCACTTGTCTCTCTTGCTGAGAGTTATCTACATGTTTTATCCTGAATCGTTTCAATAAAATTTGCCTTTTATATATGGAACTGGAACCAAGTTGATTTTTTCCACCTGCACTGGGACGTTTATGGATACTGTTTTGTTTTGCTTATTAATAATTACTACATATCCCCCATAAGATTAGCTAAGTTTTATTCTATCTGCAACGGGGCTTGTCCCCGCTGCAATAAACCTAAGGCTGATACTTTACATATGTTTTGGCATTGCCCAAAAATTATACAACTATGGCGTAAGATGGAATATTGGTTCAATATACAGTACAAAACAACTATCACATTATCACTCGATGAGATAATCTGGTTAGATGTTGCGGGCAATAGGGGCTTTCATGTCCACATCTTAAATACCATTATCCTAGCTGTCAGATACCAAATTCTTAAACACTGGAAAGCTTCTGCAGCTCCTGGATTACCCCAGGTCCTGCAGGAGATTCAAACCCAAATTATATATGAATCAGCTCATCTAAAAACTACATCAGAAAAGAGAATAAAAACTTTTATGGCAGGATGGCTACCAATTATCAAATCCTACCCCTTAGCTATACAAAAAGCTATTCTGACCCCATTTCTGTCCTCAAGCTCTTTTATGGACCTTGTAGCCTTAGATCTTTTTACACATTCATGGATAACTACAGAGAAATATAAGGTGAACTGTGTTGGTGGAATATAGGATAACTGGAAGATTGAAATGACTGAGAGAGAAATTAGTGGGTTCCCCCCCCCCTTTTTTTTCTTTCTTCTCTCTCCTTGTGTTGTGTTTTGTTTGCATGAATGGTTAGTATGCGGGTAGGATATATGGTGTTTCATTTAGCTCTGTAAAAGTCCAACACTTTGTACAATTTTTGCTATATGAGAGTATTTTTTTTTCTGCCAGTTAATTCACTCATGGAAAAGTAATCTTTTTTTTTGTTCATTTTGTGTCTCATGCTTTTCTGTTTCTGTGACACCTGACCTTGTGTGGTATGTAAAGGTGGAAATTTATTTGACTTTACTCATTGTTGGATATATAAATAAACGATTTAATAAATAAATAAATAAATAAATAAAAGCACTATGGGGCCGCATTGTGGCTAAGGGGCCTTAGGATAGACACTGCTGTATAACAGCCAAACAAGTATTTTGAAAACATTTATTTACATAAACTAAAATATAAATAAACTTATAGAACTGCAAATTAGCAATAAACATTATTATAATAAACTTTATAAGCCATAATATCAATTAAAAATAATCTTATCATTACAAAAATTCCAGCCAGTGTAAGAGGATGAATAATTAGTACTTTATGCTGCCTAAGAACCCAGTAATCTTCATATATCCTTCCCAAGAGTAGACAGATAAACTGTTAGGTTTCCTGTATTAAATCCCTGTAATTAATCAAACCACTGATTTATCTGCTTTACCCAACAGACCTATTGTCTAACTGTTCAACTTTCTTCTGCAGCGTTAGATATTAGGCTTGGGATTGAAGAAAATCTTAAAGGTAGCAGATTTGTCTAGGTAATGACGTTCATGTTTATTCAGACTTCACATTTCTGGCTTATTATCTATATCACAAAAACATGAATGGAAACATGTGGACAAACTATTAAAGTTCATGATACCAAGATGTTGAATCCCTTGAAAGTGATGCATCGTATCTGTAAAAAAAAATCTGACTTGAAAATATCTCATGAACACCTCTATGTAAAAAGGAAGATATTTTACTAATTTCCTTAGAAGTTGCATTCCATTGTAAAAGGGCTTCCATCAGCCAATCAGGATGCTAGTCCTGGGACTTTATTTTCCTCTTCAGTTTAAGAAAGTTTACTAAGATATCTCAAAATATTTCAGTGAAATCCCACTATATAACAGGAAAGCAAAGTGTGAACTCACCACTGATGAAATTGATTGGCTGTTGTTTTTTCACCATGGAGACGGCAGTAAAAAGAGTAGCTCTGGATCACTGAGCACTTACTCTGGTGAACTGAAGACATTTTGAGGTAAAATATCCTTTTTACATAGCGATGTTCAGGTAATATTTTATTGCCAGTTGTGCTGGATTAATTTCAAGTCATTTAGCATATGGGTATTATGTCCCTTTAAAGATGGACATGTTGACATGATGGCATGACACTCAGGTAGGCACACTCAAATATACAGATTCACACTGATGGAGACAGATTGATGCACACAGAAGCAAAGGAAGACACATATTCACACACCCACACACAAATATATTCACCAAAGCACAAATATATACACACATATGGGTAAATATAAATACATAATTCTGTCCTTATTTTAATGGGCCTATTTCACTAACTTTTAAATCAATCTAACTAGTGCCCTAACACAAGCTGCCCAGCCATATCTACACAAAAGCTTTCCTTAATCACCCAGTCATACCTAAATACCTTCTTATAAGCCCCCAAGAATCCCCACCAATGAACTGCTCAGACTATGCCTTTTACCACTGAGCCACACTACCAGACTATCCTAACTCCACCCTCTAACTTCCCTAACTCCACCTCCTGGTCCCTTATTCCACAAACAGATTGTTGGGACAGATATACAGATATCAAGTGAAAAATACAAATAGGCACATACACAGGTAAACAGTACAAAGCAAATTCCATCATTTCCATGTAGTGTAAACTATCTATGTGGGCTGTGACCCTTATTTTATTTTTTTGTATATGCCAATGACATAAAAAAAATAAGTATAAATAAGTATTCATAGGTAATAATTAATACACATTGGGTGTCAAAATTAAAATAATTTATACTGAAAGAAAAATATCATTACAAATGTAGAAAATCTCCATACCCAGGTGAGAATTAAAGATCTAGGATGGTGAAGGAATTGGTAAGGTCTTTTGTGCAAATGTAAAGAGTTACATAGCTACACATATACATGCCAAAAGCTTAGTTATGGGTTCCATATTGTATTTTGTTCTCTACAACAATGGTACTGCTTCCACAATATCACAGCATTCATTTTACTGTGGGCGCCAATGATACATGTGACCTAATGTGGTGACATTAATGTCATCAGTGCATTAATGTACCAGCAAAAACACTGATGTACCACATTAACCTTTTGGATGCCATATGTGATATAATGGGGGGTAGTTATCAAGCCGTCAACCTCAAATACGCTGGAATTCCACAGCGTATTTGTGGCGAGGCTGATTCACCTTAGTTATCAAAGGCTAGAGACCGGCAAAAGTAGAATTTTGTGACGTAAGCTTCGATCCACCGGACTCAGTACGACACAGATCGATGCTTACATCACTCCAGATGTTCGGCACACAAGTGCGGCACAATCTGACTACTTTTGCTAGTTATCAAAAAACTAGCAGGATTGCTCTGCACTTTTCCGGCCCAGCGTACCTGGTTTTCAATCCACCGCCCTGGAGGCGGTGGATCCCATAGGAATCAATGGGAGTTTGACCATAGCGAAAGTACATATTCGCTGCTGCCAGACATCCCATTGATTCCTATGGGAAACGTCTACACCTAACACCCTAACATGTACCCCAAGTCTAAACACCCCTAAGCTGTCCCCCCCTACACTGCCGCAACTAAATAAATGTATTACCCCCTAAACCGCCGCTCCCGGAGCCCACCGCAAGGTACTCTATACATATTAACCCCTAAACCGCCGCTCCCTGACCGCGCCGCAACTATAATAAATGTATTAACCCCTAAACCGCCGCTCCCGGACACCGCCGCAACCTACATTATACCTAGTAACCCCTATCCTGCCCCCCCTATACCGCCGCCCTCTATAATAAAGTTATTAACCCCTATCCTGCTGATCCCGCACCTCGCCGCAACTAAATAAATAGTTTAACCCCTAAAGCGCCGCTCCCGGACTACCCTATTCTACATTAAAAAAGTTCAAAGCTCTTTTACCTTACCAGCCCTTAAAAGGGCCTTTTGTGGGGCATGCCCCAAAGAATTCTGCTCTTTTGCCTGTAAAAGAAAAATACAACCCCCCCCCAACATTAAAACCCACCACCCACATACCCCTAATCTAACCCAAACCCCCCTTAAAATAACGTAACACTAATCCCCTGAAGATCATCCTACCTTGAGTCATCTTCACTCAGCCGAGCCACCGATGGAACTGAAGAGGAGATCAGATTGAAGTTCAATCCGATTGGCTGATCCAATCAGCCAATCAGATTGAGCTCGCATTCTATTGGCTGTTCCGATCAGCCAATAGATTGCAAGCTCAATCTGATTCGCTGATTCAATCAGCCAATCAGATTTTTCCTACCTTAATTCCGATTGGCTGATAGAATCCTATCAGCCAATCGGAATTGAAGGGACGCCATCTTGGATGACGTCCCTTAAAGGAGCCTTCATTCGTCGGTAGTCCGTCGGGAAAGAAGGATGTTCCGCGTCCGCAGGATAAAGATGGATCCTGAAGAAAGAAGATTGAAGACCCCGCTTGGAAGATGACATCGCCCGGATGGAAGATTTCTTCAGCGCCGCCTGGAGGATCACTTCATCGGATGGAAGACTTCTTCAGAGCCCCTTGGAGGATCACTTCTGCCCCTCTGGATCTCCTCTTCAGTTCCATCGGTGGCTCGGCTGAGTGAAGATGACTCAAGGTAGGATGATCTTCAGGGGATTAGTGTTAGGTTATTTTAAGGGGGATTTGGGTTAGATTAGGGGTATTTGGGTGGTGGGTTTTAATGTTGGGGGGGTTGTATTTTTCTTTTACAGGCAAAAGAGCAGTTTTCTTTGGGGCATGCCCCACAAAAGGCCCTTTTAAGGGCTGGTAAGGTAAAAGAGCTTTGAACTTTTTAAATGTAGAATAGGGTAGGGATTTTTTTTATTTTTGGGGGCTTTGTTATTTTATTAGGGGTCTTAGATTAGGTGTAATTAGCTTAAAATTGTTTTAATATTTTTTAAATGTTTGTAACCTATTTTTTATTTTTTGTAACTTAGCTTTTTTTATTTTTTGTACTTTAGTTAGTTTATGTAATTGTATTTAATTGTAGTTATTTGTATTTAATTTATTTAATGATAGTGTAGTGTTAGGTTTAATTGTAACTTAGGTTAGGATTTATTTTACAGGTAATTTTGTATTTCTTTTAGCTAGGTAGTTATTAAATAGTTAATAAGTATTTAATAACTATTCTAACTAGCTAAAATAAATACAAAGTTACCTGTAAAATAAATATAAATCCTAAAATAGCTACAATGTAATTATTAATTACATTGTAGCTATCTTAGGGTTTATTTTACAGGTAAGTATTTAGTTTTAAATAGGAATAATTTATTTAAGTATAGTGTAGTGTTAGGTGTAATTGTAACTTAGGTTAGTTTTTATTTTACAGGTAAATTTCTCTTTATTTTAGCTAGGTAGCTATTAAATAGTTAATAACTATTTAATAGCTATTGAACCTAGTTAAAATAAATTGAAAGTTACCTATAAAATAAAAATAAATCCTAAGATAGCTACAATATAATTATTATTTATATATTTATATTGTAGCTATATTAGGGTTTATTTTAAAGGTAAGTATTTAGTTTTAAATAGGATTAATTTAGTTAATAATAGAAATATTATTTAGATTTATTTAATTAATATTTAAGTTAGGGGGGTGTTAGGGTTAGTGTTAGACTTAGGTTTAGGGGTTAATAAATTTATTACAGTGGCGGCGGTGTAGTGGGGGGCAGGATAGGGGTTAATAAATGTATTATAGATGGCGACGGTGTAGGGGGGGCAGATTAGGGGTTAATAAATTTAATATAGGTTGCGGCAGGGTCCGGGAGCGGCGGTTTAGGGGTTAAACTTATAAGAGTTGCGGCGGGGTCTAGGAGCCGCGGTTTAGGGCATTTATAAGAGTTGCGGCGGGGTCTAGGAGCGGCGGTTTAGGGGTTAGTAACTTTATTGAGTTGCGTGGGGCTCCAGGGGCGCCGGTATAGGGGGTAGAACAGTGTAGTTAGTGTGGGTGCTTAGTGACAGGCTAGCAATAAAGCTGTCAAAAAGCCGAAGAGCAGCGAGATCGGATGAGTGATAACTCTCACAATCCGCTGCTCATCACCCCATACTTGGTGCATACTTTGACAGATTTATTGATAACTTAGGCAAATTTTTTCAGGTCCGCGGCAGCGATGGTAGGCGAGCTTAGGCGGGCGTATTGGGCCGGCGAAGGCAGGAAAGTTGACACGTTGATAACTATCCCCCAATGTGTTGTTTTAACCCTTACACCTCTTTTTATATTATGCAAATTTTTGTCTTTTCAATAATCTTAGTTTTTCTCAAAATGCCTGAAACGGCATCATCTTTCTTTCCTACTATCCTATTGGATAAACATAACTGTAGCCCTGTCACTTTAAAACAACTTATAAGTGTAAATATTTTCAATATTTAACATTTTGCCTTACAATATTTAAGCATCTCTCATATCACCTCCAGCCCTAATTCTCTGTAATACCCTCAGGCAAGTGATGTGATAAACTAGTGTTCAGAGGATCAGTGCCTGCAGCAACTGACAGATGAGGAAGTGTTTTACAGATGTCTCTTGACATGTACAATTTTGATAAGCCTGTATGATCCTGGTCAACAGCCCCATTGCTCTTGGGCTATAACTAAGTCAACATTAATAGATATCTGGAGCTGGACCAACAGTAACTAATATTATATGCTACTAAGGATCGCATAAGATGTCAGAATTATGGAAGAACCGGGCTAGTTCACATGTTAGGCATTTTATATTTTCAGTCTTCTGAAGTGATCAATAACATGATGGTCCATTCCAACTTTCACTGATAAGTGTATGGGAGTCATATACACTTCCAACATTAATAAAGTGCAAGAAAGAAATAATGGGGCTCAAGAGGTGTTGGTCGAGAGAAGACTGAAGGGTCCTGTCTAGTAATTATTTGGAAATGGAAAGCTATAATAGATGAATATCATTTCAATAGGATTTATATACAAGACATAATATATTTAGAGTAAGCACCTTGTAATTACAGCATTTTACTGCAGTCTTTCAATAGATTAACATACCAACAGAATCTAAATGCTATTAGAACAGATTAACACATTGTTTACTGCAATTGTAATTCAATGGTCAAACTCCACCGAACCACTTTCCTTATTTGGCTAAGCAAATCTGGACTTGAGTCTGCAGAAAATAGAACTTGCCACTGCCATTGTGTTAACAAAAACTCCATTGTTTGGCTTCAGCAGAAATGATATACATAACATAACACATGTAAATGAGATACAGATGTTTGGCTTGTGATGCCTGCTTTGTGCTCTTTCAGTTTTCAGGACTGGAAAATCCACAATTTTCAGACTTAAAGTGAATGTAAATTTTCAATTAGTTGTTGCTCCCTACTAATTCACAAACACATGTTTAGTTAAGCTGCCATATTTTTTCTTTTATACATTCGTTTTTAATATTATATTTTATATTGTCACCTATCTCCGTTTTTCATCGCAACTCCTCCCATCCTGTACTTCCTTGATTTCCAGTCCCTGACATATAGAGCGGTCCCGTCCGCTCTATTACGTACCCCAGAGGCTCGTCCCTGTGGAGTCCTCAATTTGCGCATACATGTCAAAATCTGTTGTGAATATGCGCATGCGTTTCAGAAGCCAGACGCAATCACTATTGGCACCACTATTTCCACTGCGTATGCGTTTAAAGTCGTGGACACGCATTGCTTCTTGGAGTTGCGAACGCATGCGCAGAAGCATTGTGTGATGTTGCACAAAAGAGGTTGAACGCCCCGGGGGGGGGGGGGGAAGCGGATTAGAAGATGGCAATGTCAATCAATTGAGAAATGAGGGACAAAATGGCGGGCGGAGGAATCACGGCTACAAAAATGAGGTAAATAACTATATATTTGGATTTCGGATGCGAATAAAAAAAAAATATGAATTAAATTCCACATTATTTATTTGACTGCACAATATGACGATGAGCATATTAAGCGTTATATATCACAATACCATTCAATGGTCCTTTAATCCTGGGTGGTGGGTTTCAGAAGAAATTTGGGAGAGAGGAGCAGCAGAGGACAAATGATGGGAGATGGAGCTGATGCCACTCTGGTCCATTTTTAGTCTCCCCCCCCCACAAGGCTCTCTAACAAAAGTAAAGACTCAGTATTTTAAAGGGCATCATACTAAGTAATAAGTAGTTATAAAAGAGATAATACACTGTATTTATAGGGACCTTGTTGTTAAGGTGAGATCATGTTCAAAATGTATAAATTGCTTTACCTGTCTTTTGTAGTGTTTCGTTAGAGGGCCTTTCTGCCATTAGCATATACAGTTATGTTAAAGGGATGGGAAAGTCAACATTAAACTTGTAGATAATTCAATTTTAAGACACTTTTAAAATCACTTCTATTTTCAAATGTGCTTTGTACCCTTGGTATTCATTGTTGAATACACACAGATCCTACACTAGTGGGAGCTAGCTGGTGAATGGTGCCTGCACACATTTGTCTCTTGTGATTGGCTAACTAGATGTGTTCAGTTAGCTGCCAGTAGTGCAATGCTGTTCCTTCAGCAAAGGATAACAAGAGAAAGAAGCATATTTGATAATAGGAGTAAACTTTAAAGTTGTTTAAAATGGCATGTTCTATCTGAATAATTAATTAAATCTTTGGGGTTTCCTGTCCCTTTAAGTGCCCCTATATATGATGTCTCAGTTGATGTCATGGTCAGAACCGTCTCTAATCTCCAATCTATTTTTCGAAAGGAGTTCTTATAACTCAAAGTTAAAACCTCTGTGCTCTTAGTACTAGAGAACACACAGGTTACTGTTGCACAATTGGATTGACAAAGTGTAAAATATCCCGTATTAAAGTCCATTAAGGGATACCTTCCACAACCAATCACAGGGTATTAAGAGTTAAACTCATTTTGATTTAGGGTGCAAAGGTCACTAATCCTTCAACATGTTTAGCCCATTCACGACTTTATCAAGATATGTTTCTGTTTTTAAAAAAAAACAAAAACAATACATCCCTTCCCTCCCACTGGTTAGCCACTGAAATTGGTGGTTTTAATTTTTTTAAAGTGGTATTGTCATAAACATTGTTTTTAAGGTTGAATATTCCATTTAATTATAAGGTCCCTCCTGGTTTGTGTTCACTGAAGATGAAATAGTATATTCATACATTCTCATATCAAATGTAATGGTAAAACAAATTCCATCTATTAGAATGCCACAATAAAAAAAAAAAATATAAAAAATCATACCTTCCCATGTCAATCCAGTGTGCAGCAATTTCCTATGTGTACTCTAATACAAAGAGCACATACGTTTTTAATGAGGCAGTCTAGTCAAGATTAAACTTTCATAATTCAGATCGGGCATGTCATTTTATGCAACTTTCCAATTTACTTTTATCATCAAATTTGCTTTGTTCTCTTATCTTATCTGAATGCATTTAACAGGTTTTCACAGCTAGAGGGCATTAGTTCATGTGTGCCACATAGATAACATTGTGCTCACACACATGGAGAGGGCACTGATTGGATAAAATACAAGTCTGTCAAAAGAACTGACATAAGGGGGCAGTCTGCAGAGGCTTAGATACAAGGTAATCACATAGGTAAAAAGTATAATAATATAACTGTGTTGGTTATGCAAAACTGAGAAATGGGTAATAAAGGGATTATCTACTGTATCTTTTTAAATAATAAAAAATCTGGAGTAGACTGTCTCTTTAAGTTGTGAGAGTCGCAAGAAGGATAAATACAATATTTGTTTATTCTACAAACTGATCTTTTTTTTTGCGCTATTGTTATTTATTTATTTTTTCGGTTTCCCACATTTTTTAAGATGATGATTTTTATCTCACAATTGTATTTTTTCCCCCTTCACGTGTTTGAAGATAAAAATTATAACTCAATAATTGATCTTATTTGTACAAATGCACTATCCTGTATATTTCCCTAGATCACATGACCACCAAACAATTGTGACATTTTCTTGTTGAGATAACATTCATTACATCTGATATTGACCTATTAGGTTGCAGATATTGGCAAATAGGAGAATAGGAAATCCCCCTTTGAACGTGTCATGTGCCTGCTACATTACAAATAATGGCATAATATTTTGTGGCTGAATTACTAATCCATGGACACCAAACGCCATGCTGTATTTTACTATTAACCCAAGCTAGGCTCCACTCAGATTTCTTATTTCATCACCTCTTATTTCATCACCTCTAATATGTATAAATTTATAATAATAATAATCTGCTCTGGTAATAGCTATAAGTATTTCTTATCACGAGTGGTTAATTTAGCTGTTCTCTAAGCCCCCAGCAGCGGTTGGCATTCTCTTAGATTTTGAGCTTCCCTTTATCTCTAAAGTCTGCTCTCTCTGACTGCTGTCAAACAAAACTTCCTTTTTACAACAAGATAATGTGAATCCCAAAGACAAGGTTATTCTTTTGAAGTCATTGGTATGGCTATGCCATATGCCATATAGCTGATCAAAGGTAACCCCTTAAATCCTCTGCATGGCAAAGCCAGTAAACATTTTGTTTCTAAACATGAGTTTCACACAAACATATATTTCCAACTACTTTTAACATGCAGTTAACATAGCAAAAAATATTTTAAACTTGTTTAGTTGTTGCACTTTCATATGCATAAGTAACATTTTTTGGTTTAATATCCCTTTAAAAATGTTGACGTTATACATACTGGGGAAGCTCATCAGTAACAGTATTTTATTTAAACTCAAGGCAAAATTGGTATCAAGCCAAAGATCTCAGCTTTGGGTTATGGTAGGGATAATTTGTTATGAATAGTTTTCATTAAAACTCAACCCAACTAATTGAACCAGAAACCTATGCATGCATTCTGACAATTAACAGTATTGCAGGTTAAAACCACTAGGGGCTAGATTATGAGTGGAGCGCTGTCAAGTGATATGGGGTTTTGTGCACAAGTTACATTCCACTTGTATTCCAAGTTGAAATTAAATGCAAACGCATAAACGCAATCGCGATTTACGCTAGTATAATTACCACAACCTCAGAGATCTTGTTAATTGTTACTCTTGATAAAAAAAAGTCACAAAACACATAAAAAAAACCATGTGAAAGTACAGTTACATTCCTAATAACACTATCTAATTAAAAAAGTTATAAGGGCTCAAAGATATGAGGTCTCAGGTTTTAGAAAAAAAGAGGACTGCAAAGGGCTTTA